>NC_087071.1:26020699-26305043 GCF_963678635.1 Symsagittifera roscoffensis | reverse complement strand
GTGCGGTACCCTACTACCCCCCTCAAACGAAAGCCATGTCAATCTGTACACTCTAAAAATTTATTGGGTAAAATAATCCGACAAGCTATCGCGTGATGCAAAAAATTGTCTAACAGGCAAATATTTTCAGTAAATCGAATGGTTTTACCCGATAAAAAATAACCGTCTGCCAAAAAATCGTGTGAAAAACACAATGTTGCAAAAAACTACTTGTTTTGTTATCATAGAAATTTAACCTTGAAAATCGAAACTGAAAGGATTTTTAGTGCCATTTTAAAAACTTAAATGGTTAAGCAAGGGAGATTAGAAGTCAAACGTTTTAAACCTTACACATTCAAATCTATCGCTCAAATTTATTTTTTTTTCACTTTATTATACTCAATAAAAATATACGCATTCGCTGTTGCTTCAAAAAAGAGCTAAAAAACTTCAAGTATCAGAAATCAGTGGTGCAAAAGCTGTTTTAATTAGTCGCTTTACATATGCAAGATTGAAACTCATCTGCCCCAGCTCGATAGGTCTCAAATGCCCAGTTCTCACCCAAAACAAAATGCGCTGCTTCCTTTAGTCATGATGCTCATTAATTGATATTCGAAAAAAAAATCAAAAGTAAATACAGCATTTGGATGCTTAGATAACAATTTTAAGCGAGTCAAAAATTAACATCAATCTAAGTTGAGTGTTCATATCGCTTTAGTAGATGTGAAACTTTTAAAAAAGTGACTTAACCTCATCAGAGCGTGAAAAAAATATCTTTCTACTAAAACTATGCAACTCTTTGCTTGTTCGTCAGCAGCGCACATAATGCTTGGTTTCCGGATCTGAAACCAAGTATTCTGTTTGAATGTTGGAACACAAGAAAAAACATAGAGATATTTAAAAAAAATTGCCTGTGAATTGGAATTTATAATTACTTCCAGGAAGTTTTTGTTCTGTCCGCACAGTTTGAAGCACCATAAGTATTTCTATAGATTGTGTGTTCTCGTAGTTTTGATAGAATATGAGTCAATTATCTTTATCTACAGCACAAACTATGCTCCTTTTGTATGCTATAGAGAGACACGCATGACACGCTGATTGTCCAATGAGTCGCCTAACCCGGTTCTATCGGACGGCTTGCTGATCAAATGCCTTATTGAAACAATGAATTTTGTGTATGTTTTTTGTAACCTATACACGATGAGTTGAATTTTAAATACTGCTTCAAAGAATTTTCTCTTTAATTGTGAAAACCATAAAAATGCCAAGTTTTTATGTAGTGATGGCACTCACCGGGCGTGCTGCTGGCTTGATGAACCAGACAACTGGCTTCTTTTTCCTTTTTTTGTATTCATTAGTTTTTGTATCAGGGTCATGGTTAATCTAAAGCAGGAAAATAAGTGCTTGTTTTGTTCTTGTTACTTTCTAGCTGAAAATGTTTCTAAGAATCAAGATAGTGCTTGTTTTATATTGTAAGGGGCTCTTTTTTGGTTATTGCGTGTTCGATGAGTCGCCTAACTGCCTTCTTCCGGCCATGTTTTGCCTATCGAGGGCTTTTACAAAACACTGAAAGTTTTGTCTGTCTTGTTTTGTTTTGACGGTGATTTTAAAGCTGTTTCTTAGCGCTTTTTAAGCTTTTCCTCTGATCAAATTATAAGTGTTCAACGATTTATAGTCATGTGCCGATGCGCGAAAAATTGTGTACATTCACACATTTTATCAGAGCAAAAAGGATGCACGTTTTTGTAGCCATTTACAAGTTTTTCTTTTAAAGTTGCACGATTTGTGTTGTATGTTTTACTCAAAAAATTGTTTTTTTTTCTGCACCAAAACTTTAAATTTTTGGTTAAATTTTACTTTAGTAAACTCGTTAATCGTACAAAGGGAAAGATTTATTTTACACAATATAATTTGTTATTTCCACACGAAAAACATCAGTTTTTTTTTTGTAAATGTTACACAATTATTTTATCAATAAAAATATAAAGTTTTTTTCCTTATGTTTATCACAATTACTCGTGTGTTTTAATACGACAAAATTCCGGTTTTTTAAAAAGTAAAGGATTAATTGCGTAAAACAAACGACACAAATCGTGCAAATCGTGAAAAATCATGTAAATGGCTACAAAAGCGTGTGACCCTTTTTAAACCATAAATCGTGTGAATGTACACGATTTTAAGTGTGTTAGCACATGACACTGTTTTAGGGTAGTGTGATTAGGGGTTATTAAAAATGTGTGGGCTTTTTAGGGGGTTGGGGGCACGCGTGCAGTATTTTTAACGTATTGTAACGGCAAATGTAATTAAGGGGTAAGAATGGTAAGAATTGTGTTAGTATTTATGGGTGACAAGTAGGAAAATAACAAAGAGAAATCAAAACAAAGTTTTCCTGTTGCCAAATGTAAAACAAAACTTAGCGGTTGCAACGTTCAAGCTTCGAATAATTAGTTTCAAGGTTTTATAAAATTCAGGCTCTTAATCCTAAAAATCTATTATAATCAATTATAGGTTGAGACGCTATGTTGATCTAAATGACATAGGTCAAAACTTTTAGTTGAACTAAAATTGATGCCGTACACGCAGCTTGATAATGTGATATAAAATCAATGCTTAGATGCAAACTAAGTTTTCGAAATAGAACAATTTTTTTGATCGCAATTTCTGACGGTAAAGTTTTATCAATAAAAAAAGTAGTTTTTTGAAACTTCGAGGTTGTTATGAGAGCAAAATTTTACGCTAGTTCTGAGGATGGTCATACAAAATACATAATAAATACATGCAAGAAAAGATAGTTGTCGTTTTCGACTCATGTTTGACCAAAAAAGCGTTGTTTGAGCGTGTCAATTCAGTCTCGATATGTTTCAATCGTTCGGACTACAATCATCTGTCCTCGCCTATGTTTGACAAAGGAATTGTATTTTGACTTTGTTTGACCGAGGAAAAAATTTCTGTCGAATTCGACAAAATGCGAATTCGACAAATGCGACCAAATTAAGCGAAAAAAATTGTAACAGAGAGAATTAATATCGAATTATTTGACCGAGGAAAAAATAAACTCGACTGCTTTCGACCAAGGATTATGTTCTATTATAGGACCTTCTCGACCAGGGTTTTTCGGTTGAGCAATGCCATGTACTCGACCTGCCAAAGATGAAAAAATATATATAACAAGCCTCGACACATGTATTACGATCCAAATAACCCTTCTAGATCATCATGACTGCTACTAAGTGTTTACAGACTTCGCAAGCCGAAGAAATATAGTGGGCGATCAGGGAACCGCCGTTAACAAGGTAAAGTACAAATGTCCAAGCCATGTTCAACTATCGAACAAGCAGTATGTTCTTGTAAAGGGCCTTTTCGACCATGAATTTTTGGCCGAAGAACAAAAAGTACTCGACATGCCGAGGTTAAAATGTAAAGATCAAGACTTAGCCCCTGCATCACGAGCCAAGTGCTGTCCGAACCCACGAATTGAAATAAGTTTCTTCAGTCGCATGCGGCCGAAATATGTTTCCTTTGTCAAACATAGTCGAAGGTTAGATAACTGATGATTTACGATTGAAACGATTGGAACGAATTGCAACGGTCAAAAAAGAATCGCAAACCAAAATTAGTTTGTAGCAAAAAAGCTGCGGCTGTTTTTTGCTTGAAGCAACTTTGAAGATTATGTATATTTTGTTGCTAAATTTTTACTTTCAGACCATCGCGACTGCATTTTGTTTCGCAGACTTTCCAGGCCAAGGAAAGTTAGTCCGTGATCTTGGAAAGTTTGTCGGCAACTATCGCTGCTGCCAGAAAAAAAAAGGATAAAAATTTTTGTTTTTAATTTACAGAAACAAATATTGACGAAACTTGAACACAAATGGCTCATCCGAACAAAAAATTTTGCCAATGTTTCGAGTAGTGATAAGAACAAATTATTAGACATCATTCGATTTATTTTTCATCCTTCAACAGGACCTAATGTTCGAAATAAAGTATTTGTTTCAATTGACTGTTTTGTCTTTGCAAAGTTCATAGAAAAAAAGAAAGGGAGGGCTTCATCAATTAAAGTAAGTTCATACAAGAAAAATGCTAATCATACAGTTTCATTATGAAGTCTATGGAAATAATGCGTATCATAGAAAATTCATACAAAATTTAAAAAAGGTTTTAAAAGTTTTTACTGAACATTTTTGGTCTAATTGCCTCTTTTGAAGCTTTCTGATCATTAAAAAAATGGTTTAAAATTTTTGATAATAAATGCTTGTCATAAAATTTTCCTGTATGAAATTTATAAGATAGTCATTTTGTCATAGAAAAAATAAAATTTTCAAAAATCACTAAAAATTGTGGCTGGGTAACTTTAAATAGGTTTAAATAAATAAATCTATGATAGAGAGCAGCTTGACAATGAAAAACTAAATTTTAATTTGGTCAGAAAATGCTTACCATAAAGTTTTCAAAAACAAAAATTTAAAGTATAAATTTTTTAATCCCTTTTTTGGTTGCAAACTTGCTTTTGTGCTAAAATATAAATTTTACGAAAAAAAGTTTGCCAGCAAAATTTGACTTTCTATGTTTATAACGTAGTCCAGGATGAGTTTTTAACCCATAAAAAAACAAAAATCACTAGAAGGTGTTTTTTTTGTAAACACGATTATTATCTTTTGTTTCATTTGATAAGATACAAATGAATTTGTAAAAAAAACAGGCCATTTTTTCTCAACCACCAAAATTTTCAAACTAAAAACTATCTAGCCATAGTCAAAAAGTTATTTTTTGGTTTATAATTCCATGTGAAACCTTTAAAATTAACTTTTATGGGTGAAATCACCAAATGCAGTTTCTCTGCGTGGTAACTGCCAGTTACACTGGGATTTCTTATGACAAAAAATCCTTGGTTAGTGTTTCGGTTGAAACACAAAGATTCGAAACAAAATTTTTTTTCTATTGTCATTTATGGAAACAATGCTTGTCATACAATTTCATAGTATAGAAAAAATACTTATTTTGTTATTTTCATACATTTACTTTTGCTATATGAAATGGTATGAAAGAGTATGACAAGCAGTTTTTTCATAAATGAAAATTGTATGATAAGCATTTTTTGTCAACTCGGAATGTAGCAAAAGTAGTCGCGCCCGTTATCTGCTTCATGTTTTTAAAATTCTGTACTATTTATGCAAAATATTTACTTGCAGTCCATTTGCAATTTTTTGCAGTTTTTCTGTGCAAAAAAATGGACTCACGGCCGGTTCGAATAAAGCAAAAAAGTCGCGACCGTTTTTTCGCTTCAAAATTTTAAGAATCTTTACAATTTATGCAAAGTTCTTACTTGCAGTCTTTAAAAAATTTTTTTTTCCTGTTCTACTGTGCAAAACAAATAAAACCCTGTCCGGTTCGAAGGTAGCAAAAGTTGTCGCGGTCGTTTCGTTGCTTCAATTTTTCAAGATTCTGCTCAATTTATGCAAAATATGAATTGCACTCCTTTTGCAATCTTTTTGCTGTTCTATTGTGCCAAATAAAGGGAACCCCGACCGATTCGAATGTAGCAAAATTGTCGCGTCCGTTTTTTGCTTCAATTTTTTAAGATTCTGTACATTTTATGCAAATATTTACTGGCAGTCTTTTGCAATCATTCTGCTGTTCTACTGTGAAGCCGCGACCGGTTCGAATAAAGCAACAAAGTCGCTCGGTTTTTTCGCTTCAAATTTTCAAGAATTCGCACAATTTATGCAAAATATCTACTTACAGTCTTTTGGCAACTTTTTTGCTGTTCAAATTGACAAAAAAAATGGAACCCCGACCGGTTAGAACGTAGCAAAGTCGTCGCGGTCGTTTTTTCTTCTTCAAAATTTTAAGACTCTGTACACTTTATGCCACATTTTACATGCACTCAAAATGCAAACTTCTCTTTGTTCTACTGTGCAAAACAAGTGGAATCGCGACCGGGTCGAATGTAGCATGAGTAGTCGCAGCCATTTTAGTCACCATACTTAACTGATTCTGCACAAAAACTTGGTGTTGAAAAATTGTTTTACTTAGAAGACCTCGTTACAGAAAATATGCATTGTGTTTGTGTATTTTGCATTTTTTCATTCATTGCTCTCTGCCATTCAATTTATACGAACTTAAAACATTTTTTTTGAGCCTTTGTTTGGCAATTGTATCAAAAATCATCAACAAGGTACCCATTTTCATGAAAAAACTCGTAAGCAGCACAAAATATTTGAAATTTCAAACTCCAATATCTCCAATGGAAATTGTGAATGGTTACCTTACAGGCAGAGGCAGATTTGGGGGGGGGGGGGAGGGTGGGTGGCTTTGCACGGGTCGGTAGAAGTCGACTTCCTACCGACCCAGAGGGTCCCCCCTTTGTACTGTTTTGAGATATCTATTTTTGGCTGAATGACTTAAAAATTTTTCTTAGGCGCCAATTTATACTAAGTTTAGGGGAAGCGCGCGCCAAAAAAGTCAATTTTTTTGGTAAAAATTTTCCAATAAGTACCTAAAAACGCTTTTTTTTGGCCTATTTTTCAAAATTTTGCCTGCGGCGCTGAAAATTTGACCCAAACAGGGTCTTTATACTGATTTGAGAGAGCCCGGAAAATCAATTTGATCGACCTAAAAATAAAAAAAATGGTCGACAAAATTTCAAAATTTTTTGAAATTTTTTTGAAAATCCGCCCCCTCGAGAAAATCCTAGATCCGCCCCTGCTCACAGGTATCATTAACTTCTGAAACTTAACTGAGTTCTAGAATTTTTTTCTCCAACGGTAAACAGAAACAATTTTGCTTTCGCTCACACCTCAGAAAAATTGATTTAGAAAAACTTAAGCATGGCCAGCGAATTTTGAAGATGAAATGTAGGATCAAAAATGGTACCCTTTCTTATTGCGTCCAAAAGACTATGACTCGATTTTTTAGCCGGGTTCAAGAATTTGAACAAAACTGAATTTCATTCAGAGTAATTTTTTTGGATCAAAAGACTACAGATTATTTTGCAAGGACGATTGTTTGTCGTAGAAGAAGATAGTTGAGCACAACATCGAAAGAGACTCGTGAGATCAAAACGAAATCGAGTGTTATTTTTGAAAAAAACCTGAGCGAAATCTCTTTGACAACAGAAAATTTCGAAAACTTGAAATTAGGAGCCAGTGTTTTTCATATTGAAAAAGAACAATTGATCTGTTTGGAAAAAAAAACGATAATTGATACGCCTTGTTAAACAATTAGTTACTGTAAAAGATAAACCCTCGTTTTTTTACAAGCAGCCGATTGATACTTGGGGGAAAAATTGAACAATTTCAGGCTCTTTTATTGACGTTTTCTAAAGCTTCGTTTGGGATCATTTGTCCATTTTCTTAATTGTAAACATTTTTGTAAAAGAAGAAAAGTGTTATTCTCATTTAAAAAAGTTTTTCTTTAAAGAGCCATTCTATTTTTTGAATGAACCCGGGTCGAGATCGTATTTTTATGTTCAGACCTGGTGGTTCTTGTAAACCAAATTGATTTCAGTTTTTTTTTCAGATTAATCATAATAATCATAATAATCATAATAATTATCTTCGAATAAAAATCTTAGTTCATTTTTAAATTAATCTTCGATTTACTCGTTATGAACGACCCCGTCTGACTTGAGACAGAAATAGACCATTGACAAAAACAGATCAATCGTACAGGTAGAATAACAGGCCCAGAACACCTCCGAACAGAAGGTCTGAAGCACTTTGCAGTCCAGTCAGAAAACACTCGACAGTTTGGATTTCTTTCGTTGCTCGTATCACACAAAGTGCGTAAGAGTTGATGAAAATCAGGAGCAGAAAGATCGGACGCTGAAACATTTTCAATTACTTTCATTTCCAATCATATTACTTAATTCTTTCGTAAAAGAGAGGGGCGGATCAAAGATTTTCTTGAAGGGGGCGTATTAAGAAAAATTTTGACAAAGTATTGATTTATTAACCATATTAAAATAAACAAATTAAACAAAATTGAGTCTTTGACTTTTTGCAGCAAATCTGTCGAAGACATTTTCGACTTTGATTTCTACATTTTTGTGGATCAGCGCCAAATTTGGGAGTTAGTCCTCCTTCATATTGGAGCGGAGGCAGTTTCTTACTAGTTTAATGCTTGAAACCTAGCGCTCAGCAGTGCACACCATCACTGGGAGGGTAGCACCAAACTGGACCAAAGCAAAAATTACTGGCACAGTGGCTTTGTGACACAATCTGAGTGCAGCTGTGGAGATTTCTTGGGTATCGGTGTACAGAGGGAAGCGCCACATGTTTTTCTAAACTTCGAGCTTGCTGGGGAAGTCACCATCTGGAAGTACTCCTCCGTATAATTGGACCAGATTATCAAAATCTTCCTCTTTTCAATCCTTCTCAGTTATCCAACGGGTAAGCAGCCTGCTCATTTGAATACATAAAGAAGCTGCTCTAATGAAGCGTTCCTTGAGAACCAACAGGACTAAGTCAAGGAAGGGCAAGTAAATGGTCTGTCTGAAGTGATCATAAGCCAATGATGTTACGGGAGGTCTGCCTCTTTTGCCCTCTATCTGAATATCGCCAAGCATTGCTGCGTCAGAATGGACTTTTTCGTAGCGGCCATTGCCTTCAAAGTCGCGCCAATGTTGAAAAAGTTAACGCAAGCTCCGAATGTGATCCATCGACCAAGGCAATTCTATCGAAGGTCCCTGAAAAGCAATGCTGGTAGATTTTGTCGCTCCCAGCAGGTGCTTCATAATCATCAGGGTAATTAGGAACTCTGACCGCATCATGATAGCCAGATAAGCACAGTAGCCAGAAGCACAGCTTTCCCCGGGCCAATTGCTGTGTAATCTTCTAGTGTAGCTCCAATGGAAGGCTTCTGCTGGATAAAAATCAAAACAGCTTCGTGTCGTTGAACCCATCGGTCAGACGTCTTTGCGATTGCATTCTTGCTAACTTCGGGCTGCAACTTCCGTATGTTCTCAGAGAAAAGCATCAGAACGCTTCGCAGATTCGCGAACTAAGGTGAGAATTCCAGAAATTAGGGCAAAAGCACGGGCAATCGGATGAATTGACCAGAGTCAGGTTAAGGCAATGTGCAGCACAGTGCACATACCTGGCAGCAGGCTGACTCCCAGGGTGAATCTCTGCTGAGCTCGCAGCTTTCTTTATCTCTTCCAGGTTGGCAATGTACAGGCGGCAGTACAGTTCTTGGATCATGGAGTAGGTCAGGATCTAGTATTTTTTCAGTTGTTGTAGGGCAAAAGTTCGCTTTTCTTGTTTTCCCTGTTTCGTCACAAGCTCGTAATGCCACTCTTGCAGTGGGGGTTTGTTGAGGTTCTCCAGCAGTGCGAACTTGATGTCCCTGTCCATGTCCAGTGAGCTGAAGTTGTAGATGCCGACGTCTATGTGGAATGGAGAGCGTAGAGCTTGCTCGGAGAACGGAATTATATAACTAATTGATGAAAAATATTCATGGTCGCTAAAGGAGCTAATAGCTCTAAGAGCCTTCAAGCTCCATATGTGGCCGTCTCAGGAGTGGATGGCCCAGGGTTGTAAGGCTCAGTAGTAGTTTCAGTGGTGATTTTTTGTGTCCACTGGTGAAAAAGCCTTGGGCGTCTTGAAGCCAGAAGCCTTGGAGTCCTTGCAAGCATTCCGTTTTGACATCTGGAAGGTTGAAGTTGAAGTGCAAGGACCAGTCCAGAGAGTGGTTCGAAGTGCACTAAAAAAATTAAAATGAGCTAGCTAGTTTTAAACGGGGTATGTACACTGCGAATGAGGCAGGTACACAAGTACCTGAATCAAATATAAAAAAGTCCAATTTGAGGCCTAAAATTTGACGCATTTTCACACATTGAATTTTCACCCCTTGAAATTTTCCATGAAATAAAGACAACGTCATCGGCGCCGAAGGCTACTTTGGAAAAAAATTAAATAAAATGGCCAACAGGGGAACCCTTTGGTAATTGTTAGGGCCAAATTCACCCCCCCCCCCCCCACCCCCCCCCCCCACAAATCCGCCCCTCGTAAAAGAGCTCCCTCTAAACGTATTCTTCCTTAAAATTAAACCCGAAGAAACAAATAAGTCTCACAAAGCGTTCGTTGTTTGATGACACGACTACCGAGATCAAAAATTGGCAATTCTAGATGGTTGAAAGGACAAGCGTCTTTCCAAGCTGTCGGGAGCCAAGGGATTTTTATTTGTCTAGTCTCTCAATTTGCGACTGAAGAAATGCGTAGACCAGATCCTAACAATCTATTTTTAGAAAGGTACCAAGACAAAAAAATTCATATAAAAAAGTACCATAGAGCAACAAAATAAAGTTCATATCAAACGATAAATTGTAAAACTTAAGCAAAGAGAAAACTCGCAAGTTTTGAAAATTTTTTCAGAACATCAGATTTTGTTTGTATGACAACCAACCCTCTGTTGACAAGCTTGCAACAAGTTGGCACGACAGCAGTGGTGTTTAAATTAAGAAATGTACCTTAAAGCGAGTGCTCGCACAGAGCGCCCATGGATCATTATCGATTATAGTATCATAATATGGTCAGTATCTATAAAGTTACAAAATAATCGATTATAATCGATTAAAAGTTGATTTAAATCCTTATTTTTTTATGTCAATATAATCCATTATAATCTATTATAATCCATTGACGAAAGTCTCCTTCTGCTGGCCCCAGTTGGTCCCGGAAACACTTTGAGGATGTTGACTCGGTTGTTGGCTCTTGAGGCCACGTTTAGGCAGTGAGGGCCCGTCGCAGGTGGCGCTGAGCAGTTTGGGTGTCTTCTCCAGCTTTAGTGGTCTGTCTTCGTTCTCAACCGCGGGGTGTGCCCTGTGCTGCGCTGTCCAGTTCGTGAACAGGGTCACAGAGCATTTTTCGAGCGCTCTGTTCTTCAGGAAGTCTGTGGGAGTATTGAGGTAGTCGTTGAGATCATAGTCCAGATCCTAACAATCTATTTTTAAAAAGGTTTAAAAGGACAAAAAAGAATATTTCAAAATTAAAAAAAAAACCATGTAGCAACAACATCGAAGCCAGCTACTCAACGAAACCCCGCTCCGTCTCGTCAAGCAAAATCTAAAGAGTAGCTACCATCACTATGTCGATGAACTTGTAAACTCCGACGACAACGATCCTACTGACCAGTACCCAAGGCACTCAGAGGATTTTTTTACGCGGATTATCAGGACACTCTTCATCAACGAGGTCCAAAATTACCTAACCGAGCATGACGACAACAAGGTTTTCTGTTCTGGCGCCCCTCAGATCAGTCCTGACGAGACCGGGCTTCCTAGAGAAAGCAGGCACACCCTAGCGCAGCTACGGAGCAGTTACTGCCCCTTTTCAAATCCCTACCTAAAAAGAACCGCCCCACAAGAACACCCCTCCAATCTGTGTCCAGGCTGCCAGCTGCATACCCACAACACCGCCCACCTGTTCAGCTGCACCACAAATTCAACTACTCTCAACCCTAAAGGCCTCTTTCCTTCGGCTGAAGACAGATGTGCTCGTCGACGAGTAGCCGACCTCCGCCCGGAAGGCAATCATCATCATCATTGTAATCCATTCAAAATGGATTATAATCTGTACTTTTTATGCCAAAATAATCCATCATAATTGATTATAATCGATTATAATAGATTTTTTGAGAGAGGTTATTTAAGAAAATTGCCTTTTTTGACAGTTATCTCATTTCCTGTTTAGTGCAATTGCTACGTATTACGTTTCATAAAATGTTACATTTCACATAAAAATTGTATCTTTTGTCTTTTTTTTTCGATTCTTCCTTCTCAGTTTAACACTTCATTAGCGATTCATGGTGTAAATGGTGTTAGTGTTGGGAGCTTTTTAATGGTAGAACCCCCCTCTCCAGTTTACCCTCTCCACACCCTTACAACAACTGCCATTCGTCCCCTTATGGTTGAATGGGGGGGGGGGATTAATTATTTATTGTTAGACTTTGGGGGAGTGGTTTCCTCTCCCCCTCTTCAAAAATGGAAGGTAATAAACACTTGAGAGCGTGACGATGAGACATGGCATTTAGTGAAAAACGTAGCATAAATTTTGCAAATTTCGTGCAAAAATTGCAAAATTTCTACAAAAATAATCGAACTTAGTTCAAAAAATAAAATGTGTTACAATCGATTCTAATGGATTATAAAAGTTTTCAAAATATTATAAAGAAATTTCAAAAATAATCAATTATGATGGATTATCTTGGCAAAAAATAATCATTTCAGTATCACAAACAATGGATTATAATCGATTTTAATGGGTTATAATAGATTACAATTTTTCAAAAGTAATCGATTATAATGGCAAAATAATCAATTTCCTGGTCTGAATTTTACATCTTTAATGGATTATAAAGGATTATTTGTGTCTCGGGAATCCATTATAATGGATTAGAAACTACTGGCGCTCGGTGCGGGTGGAGACAGAGAGATAATTGCAACTAAAAACTCCCTCAGCAACTGCTGAAGCCAAAGCTTACACGCTAACAGCGTGATCGAAGCGAAAATTTTCACGACCACAAACGCTAGATTTTGAAAAATTTTCAACATCCGCTGAAATTCCAGTTAGACCGTTCAACAATTTTGTGAGTAAAGTTTTGATCGAAAAAGAAAATCAAGCGCAATCACTGAAAACTAAAAAAAACAGCCTCGTATGTTTCAAATTGAGTCAATTTTTTGGGCGTAGTGCAAAGATCTGGACGAATGCCCAAAAATTAGGCATCTTTGATAGTGATAGTAGCTGAGGCAGTTATGCTAGCCGCTTTCGAAAAGCGGAACGTTTTTCTAATGTTTTTTTCAAAGTTTCGCAGAATTTTGAATTTTTCCAAAATTTATTTTTGGTCAAAAAGGCGCTTAGCGATTCTTCGAAAATTTGTTAGAAAGGTTCAGATTGTTAAAAAAAAGTTTGCCCTATAATAAAATTACATGCTCTCTTTGCTCGAATGTAGACCTAAAATAATAAATTTGTCTCGCTAGCTCCTATCGAAATTGAGAAAACTTCTACTGATTCCTCCAAACAGGTAAGCTGATCACATTCTTACACCCCAAACAATTAAACTTTGAAAAATTTTCAGTTTTTACGTTTTTTCAAAGTATTTTCAAGGTATCCATCTTTTTAGGGAAATTTGAATAACAATTTCGGTCAAACGTATACTCTGACATTGTTTATTAAGCTTTCGATCACTCAAAGTACGCAGTGGAAAGGGGAAATGGAGAGCGGGAAAAAATAATCAGTCGTACTTAATTCAGTCTATAAAATGTCTCTCAACAATAGTTTATGTCTCCAGATGACCGCAAAAAAGGTATATTGATAAAAATGTGAAAACTAAAAAAAAAGTTTTTTTTGCACATTAAAGACGTTTTTAGCGCGGGGTGCGGTTTGAGGTTTAAAAAACACCTAGAAAACTAGTGATTCTGATATAATTGACAACCTTCGTCCGCTAAAAAATGAAAAACAAAATTGAAAAAAAAAGTATTTAAAAAAACTCCATTTTTTCAATTTTTTTGCCACAATAGTTTTAATTTTTTTTGAAAACTTTTGTTGTCAACAAAGCACACAATTTTACATCGAAAACTAGTTTTGCCTGTAAAAAATGTAGATAATTTCCAGCCTAAACGTGCAAATAAAAGTATTGTCTCATAAAACGATCATTACTCGATCGCTTTACTCACTCGAAAATAAACGAAAAATCAAAAAATTCAAACCGATTTTTATTCAAGACAGGGAAAACTGTTTTCAGAAACTTCGTAATGTCGTTCGAATCACAATCGAAAGGACTTCAAAATCAAATCTAAGCCAGTCTGATGATTATTTGTGGTACCTGATTTTGCACGGAAAAAAGTAAAAGAAAAAACTAAAACACCCGAATACAAAATTCCTCCTCATTTTCGAAGGTCAGATCAATAAAGATATAACGATTAGTGTTTGCTACCTGAACAAACTCTGAAAATGAATTTTTGAAAGTGAGCAAATGGATGAAATCGGTGGGGACCATTCGTCCTCCATGTAGTCGATTGGCTTCAAGGATGGGATAGATAAACGGCTCCAAGGATAGGGAGATTTGGAGTTAGCGAAACTAATATGGAATCTTTCATAAACAACCCCACTCTCCCTAACAAACAAGCGTTTTTTGAGAACTCTTTATAACTTCGCGCGCTCCCACCAGCTCATTGCTTATTGGCACCGAAAACGCCTTCAGAAAAGTTTTGAGTTTGGTCGAGCAAGCAGGCCTTACAGCTTGAGTTTGCCATTCAACTTTAAGAGGAGATTGTTCATTTGGTCTGATAAGGGGGAGATTGTTCCAATGGGTCCATAATTGTAAATTGTTTCCAATCTAGGGTTATAATGTCAGGTTTTTTTTTTACTCCTTCATAAATAGATTGGGCGCACGCCATTTGGCTAAAAAGTTTAAAAAGCCGGTCACTATAAGCTTGATAATTTACAGTGGGAAAGGATGTGAGGGTAAGGAATGTTAGTGTTTGATAGATCCCTGCTGTAATTTGGGGTCTTGGTAGTGCCAAGGCAGTCGTTAAGTGATGCTTGCGTAGCCTGTTGAGTGAAATAAGGGAGGTACCAAAAGTTGCATGCTGCTGGCCACAATGGCCCTTGTCCAGACGGTGATTCTCCTCCATTCATGGGTTCAAGTGTTGTACCCATCAAAAATGTCAATACTAGGCTAATTTGTTGAGATTGGAACTGACTCTAAAAAGATTCTTTTTTAACAAGTTAATGAAAAATTTCAAAAACTTCTTTCAATTCAAATTATTGCGGCAGCTCCAAAAAATAAATAATACGAATCTTTGCTGTATATAAACACCATCCACAGGGCACAATTTCAACTTCATTAAACAAAAAAATTTGAAACTTCGCCGCAAAATAATGCTAGCCACAGGCCTGCCTTAGTTGTACAACCTGCTTTTAACTTTCTACCTGAATCCATAGCATTATTCAAACAACATATAATTTTTGTTTCTTAAATTTAAAAACTTTATTGGTGTTGTAAGCAACATATAATTTTTGTTTCTTAAATTTAAAAATTTTATTGGTGTTTTATGACTTGGTGTTGTAATTATGGCCAAAAATTTTTTGCGAATAATGATTTTGAGGAAAGTTTTTTCATACTGTTAGCTGTTTTTGAGGCACAAAAAGTTGGAGTTGGCTGTTAGCTGTTTTCGAGGCAATCGTTTATGCTGTTAGCTATTTTTGAGGGAATAAGTTATACTGTTAGCTGTTTTCGAGGCAATAAGTTATGCTGTTAGCTGTTTTTGAGGGAATAAGTTATACTGTTAGCTGTTTTCGAGGCAATAAGTTATGCTGTTAGCTGTTTTTGAGGGAATAAAGTTATGCTGTTAGCTGTTTTTGAGGCAAAAAAAAGGATTCTGTTATTTGAATTTTAGGCTAACGCAGGTGAATGTTCTTAATTGGATTTACGAGGAAAAAAGAAAGTTTTTCTGCTTGCAGGCAAAAAAATAATGTTTTTAATTACTGTTTTGAGGCAATTTTTTTTTGAAAATCTGGTCGTTTTTTGCGAACTGAACTTCACTTGATCTCAAAAATTAGCGTAATTTTAGATCTTGATCCGCAACCTGCAAATAAGGATATTGATTACAATATGAATAGTGTGTTTTTTTAAAAGGGGGTTGTGAACATTTTTCTTTTAATACTTTGCAGCAAACGGTCATCGCTGGCACGAAAAACAAGATTACTTTTATCATGGCGAAGTCGAGTTTATCTGATTACATTTTGAAGTCAATGGAAAAAATTTTGAGCACGGTATTTAGCTCTCAAATTTTACAAACCCTACTTCATAGCCCCGTAACAAGCTATTCCCACAACAGTTTAACCCCTTATAATGCCGATAATTTGTTTAGTACCGATAATTTGTTTCAAATTCAGTCCCTTTCATAACTTCAGGAGTGTTCCGATGAAGTTTCCTAAAGGAGGCCTGAAAAGCCACTCTTAATTCACTTGATGCTTTTATAATTTCAATAAAAATTTCATTTTGACTACTGAAAAAATATTCCCTCATTCACTCTATTAAAACAGAGATAACCTACATGGCCTTAATTAGAAACAAAACAAAATTTTCAAAATTTTACAAAAAATCATAATGCCTTACACTTGAACGACAGTTTTATCAACCTATGAGCTACAATGTTTGAAGTGTCCTACCGTTTTTTTATCTTCCAAAGACAAATAAAAAACTAGTGGTATTAGGTCACGAGTATTATCTTATAAGTAGGAACGAAGCCACTAAAAACTGAAAACTGCTCAAAATACTACACATGAATGCCGACCAGCAGCAATTATGGATGGAAAAAGTTTATTGAAATCAAGGGTGAGCACAATCATGACATATTTACGAGAAAATCTGATGCTCCACTAGTTTTCAAAAACATCAAGGACCTCAGCAAGAGTAATACCCAAATTGTTGCAGTCGCCAGAGCAATTGAGACCCTAACATACAATCTTGCCACACAATTAGCCGTACCAACTAAAGAAAATTTGGTGCGAACTGCAGTAAACATGCGCAAGTAACGAGAACAGGTTTATTCAGTCTCCCCACCAACATAAAGTTTCGAAATACCAGAGCTATTTAAGAACTTTGTAAAATTTGACTTTCGACAAAACGATCACGAATTTTTTTTTATTCGGCAACCGAAAAATGCTACGTAAGTCCAAGAACTCAACTTTTTGGTTGGCTTGCGGAACTTCAAATTTACTCCTAAAAAGTTTTGTTAATTTTATTCTATTCATGTTAGTCTGCCAATAATCACCCCACTTTCATATATGCCTTCTTACCAAAAGAAAACCGAAAAAACATACCACTGTTTCCTAGAAGCCAAAAACAACTTAAAGCCCACCTTAGACCTGAAAAATGTTTGCTGGATGTCGAGCAGGCCGCTCTTCGAGCGAGTGGAACAAAATTCACTGGTCCAAGCTGTCTGAATGTTTATTATCTTTCTCGAAATTATATTACAAAAGATGCGTAAGTCGGAGTACGAAAGAAACCACGAGTTTGCTTTAGCACTTAAACTGTTACCCACACTGATTTTCGAAAACAAATAAGAATCAAGAAAGTCGTACGATAAAATAGTCGAGAAAATTCAAATACTATCCAATCGCACCATTAAAGAGTCGGAAAAAAGTGCAAAAGTTAACGAGCTCTGCCTGTATTTTAAATCTAATTACAAAAATTATCGTCCCGCATCGTAAAATGCTTTCTACTTCTTCACAATGCAACAAAGAGATGCGGCAACAGCTAGTTTGGTAAGAACAACAAATGCTCTGGCATTATGGCATACATTTGGGCTTTAGTGGTTCATACCCCAGTATTTCGAAAGTAATTGCAAACTGGCAATAAGACGCCTACCTTCGAAAATTTAATTTCCTCTACGCCTCGAGCGGGCACCAATTTACCAAAAAGAAAAGTACCGAGTCTGAGACGAAACATTATGCAGGTTTACCAAGTGAAAACTGATTAGCATTTTGCGCTATGGTGAACTAGAGCTAAACGTTTGTTCAGTTGTTCTTTGTATAATTTTAAAATTTAAATTGTTAAATGGTTTTTGTAAGTTTTTTTTAAAGAAAAGACGTCTCCTTGCAGTCTCCCTGAGACGTAAAAAATGCATTGGCTCGACTCGCAATTGAAAAAAGCTGTTTCTAGCAATTTATTCCCGGCACAATTGCTCCTTTGATGGCACGTGAGGGTGAGACTAGGGGCTGGCAAACTCCTTAGACATTGCGTTGTATGGCGACAATTCAAAAAAAATGACCAATTTTAGATGGTTTCAAAATTTAGATAAGTTTTAAATAACTATTATATAAAAACTAAATTGGTTCAAATCACGTAATGGCGATAATCAATCTTAGTTTTACTCAAAATTAGAATTTTAGCGCCATTTTAGGAACAAAAAATTTCAAAATTCAAAAATTTTCTGCAAAGTTTCTGAAACTATTTGTTTTTTTTTCTAGTCATTTTTCTAAAAAAATTTTCTGTTAAATTTGTAATTTTAGTGTGACTGTCGATTATGCTTAAGCTCTAGTTGTTGTGTTTCGATCCTTTCATCACACGAGAAACGACACTAATTTGGAAAAAAAAACTTTTTGTTGTATTTTTTGTGAGACTATGGTCGCATCATTCTGTGTTACTGTAACCGGCTAATCTTGTTGTAATTGTTTTTTTTTTCGATTTTTTTTTCATTTTTATGAGTAAGTGATTTTCTTTTAATTTTTGTCTGCTGGCTTGCAAGCTATGTTTGCGTGCTATTGGATGCTGGGTGAAGCTCCGCTTCGTCTCTGTGTTAAACTTTACAGTTTTTTTATCAGAATTTAGAAAATAGGGGGAACACCGGTTTTTGTGTTTTTTGCGCTTTCCCACTGTGGCTCCGAACTCGGTAAGAAAACCCAACCTTACCGTAATTTTTCATATTATATTATGTTAAATAATCGGCATTCGAAAGAAAACTGACATTATATCGATCAAAGTTTTGTCGCATCAGTTTTCATTCCATATTTCATTTATATTCAGCAAATTAATCTGTTATTAGCAACAAGTTCAACTTTGGAGAAATCTAATGATTTATCGGATTAGTTTTCATGTTCAATACAAAGTCAAGGTCATTTATGTTCAAATCTACACCGCATTTAGCAGCTTGCAAGTTTTTTCACAATTAAAGCTCAGATGTTTACTTACGCTTTGATTCCCAATTCCTTTCAAGTAAGTTTGACTTTAATTATAACAACTGGTTTTAAAAATGGTTAAAATTGTAGAAGGGTTATCTAACTCAAGGGCTATTTTAGAGGGGTTAAGCAAAAGGGGGTGAAAATACGCGGGGTGATAAGCTTCGGAGCCCTTCAGTTTTACCAAAAATTGCACCTTAAAAATTCTCCAGTGAAGGTCTTATAAACAATCCCAGAAATAGACTTCGACAAAACAACCATTTTTTATGTTGTGTTTTGTTTGAGATTTTTGAAATACACTCAATTAAACATTACGAGATGAAAATTGATACTTCGTGAGCTGTACGCGGACACCCAAACAAGGACGCTCTTTTTATTTTTCTTGCTTTTTTTTTTCATTTTTTGGATCGTTCCGCCAAATTGTTTTTTGTTCAGAAACTGGTCTCTGGATTGGTCTCTGCACGCACCAATTTGTATGCCGATCTAGCGCACCTTGAAATACTATTTTTTAAAAATATGAAGCAATCTGGTTTTCTGCTTTCTACCAAGAATTGCTAACGACTAGATGTCACGTCACGGTTTGACGTACAAAAAAAGCTTGCTCGCTTTAAATCTCAAAAGTTTTTCTGTTCCCATTCATTTTTTAGTCCTCCTTAGAGAATCATCTGAACGAAAAATCCCTAAAAACCATTTATTACAAACTATCCTCGAACAACAATTTCTTACAATAAAGACCTCAAAAAAATGTCCAGTCTTTTGCGAAATTTTTTTTTTGCAGATTGTGGAAGAAATGTTTTTTTTTTAAATAAAAGTGCGCTAGCTGCTTTTGTTTTAGAAGGCAGAGAAATGTTACTAAAATGTGGCGCATAACAGAAAAACTTAAGACTCCCGTATTTAAAAAAAGTGAAAATAAATCGATTATAATGCATTTTCGTGGTCTATAATGTTGTAAATATAATCGATTCCCATGGTACGTTCAGACAAAAAAATTGGACTAAAATAGGGATTTAAATCCTTTTTTTTCTCGCCAAAACAAAATGTATTACAATTCATTTTTAATCCATTATAATGGATTTTATAATAAGTAGGAAATCACATTAAAATGGATTTTTTCCACTTTATTTTTGTTTCGCGCGTCGTGCAAAATTTTGCAAGAATTTCAGCATTCATCAATTGAGTGATGCGGAAACTTTGCAAAGCGAGTATATGGCCTGGCCTAATCCATTTCAGAACCTAAACTCAAACTGCAAAAAAAATTCCGTTGAGCTTTAATTTAAAACGTAGAAAAGGGTAAATGTGCGCTGAATTCGCATCTCAGTAAAATGGAAAAAAATCGAATATTGTCAGTGTCAGTGTCCACAAAAATAAAAATAAATCAATTATAATGGATGAAAAAAGGATTTTTTTGCCTCGAAAAACAGTCATCTTATAATAATCAATTTTTAATTGATTATAATTGATTTCTTTTCACTTTTCTGGACACTGACAAGGAAACTCAATTATAATTGATTTTTTTTCTCATAGAACGCCAATGCGGGCTTGCTTCAAAAACTACTCGCAATTTCTCCAAATTGTAACAGATAAATAGTTGTTGACCAATCGAACTTGAACCAAACTTCTTATATTTCGACAAGATTGATGGGATATATGTGTGTGTACTACTGTGATCGACGCAAACAAACAGTGTTTCAAATGAAGAAAATGTTCCCCACTTCAAGTATGTTCATCTTCTGTTTCAAATAGGTGCTTCTTGTTATGCCAATTTTTGGTGTTTGCTGAATAATTTTTTTTTAAATTACAGTGTCAGAAAAACTTCAACAACTAATTTAGGTTAAACAAATCATTGAGTAGTTTTCCCCCAATGACTCGATTGGCCAAATTTTTTTAACGAATTTTACTTCAAGGAAAGCAAACATTATATTTGTTGATCTAACTTTGTATCTAAATGCACAAAATGGCTAGCTGTCGTCAAAATTGAACAAAATGTAGTTAAAAATGAAGGTAATTAGTGACGTAATGTGAAATTTTTCATAAAAGATGAAAAAAGCTGACTCAATCTGCAAAATTTGAGGTCAATTCCATCACTCTGATTTTCGTATTGGGATTTGCATTAGGAACCTTTGAGCGATCTCCGGTCGATCAGAAGGAGACTGTGATTGCACAGTTGATCCAGACAAGTATAGTTTGATTGAAGTGACAATTACTTACTTCCGTTAACGCTTGGTTTAGGTGTTATATCAAGGTCAGAAAGGAAGCTGTATAAAACATTGCAATTCTGGAAGAACAATACATTAATCGTGGTTTCTAAAGAACGTGATGAATATTTCCGCACGGCCATTTAAAGGCAGATGAGTATGACTAATTTGTCTAGTTCGTAACTTTCTGAACAAAAAACTGAAATGAGCTGAACAACCAAATTTGCTGAATAAAATGATGATATCGATAGCCCGAATGTTGTATGTAGTATTTGTATAATAAAATCTGATTGGCTAGTATGCAATTGAACATCGTTTCAAAAACTTTAAAAAATTTATGCTATTTTTTTGCTAAAGATACGGTCACCACAAAAAGCACAACAAATTGCGACTTATTGCTAATAAGTCCGTTTTACATTTCAGCAGCTGCAATATCTTCTGTCTTTATATTGCGGGAGGGAAAATTTAACTGGAAAAAAGTCAAAAATAATTTCCATTTCGCTCTAAAATTTTCTACTGATTTTTCATCAAAATGAATCTTTATGAATTGAGTTATGACCGAAGTGTATAACTCTTAGAGTAATTTCGGATAGGGTACACCGTCTGCTCGTCACGCTATCTTATTTTCGGCCGGATAGATTCGTGCAACTTCTTAGTCTAATACCGATCCTAATCTTACTCTTATACTATCTAGTCTCAGGTTGTTTAACTAGTCTCTGCTAGGCTCAATAGATCTAGGGTATACTGGTTTATTGCGGCTGCTGAAGTTCTCTTGGAGAGGCAACTAATTTCTAAGTTAAATTCAAATCTCTCTGGTGCAGAAATTACAAGTAATTTCAGCACTTACAAATAAGTGGGTTGTTAGTTAGATGGATCATGATTGGTTAATATTAAATACTTTACAGTGGTAAAATATCTAATTTATCCAATCATAAAATGTAGTTTAGATCAGGTTCCACCCATCCGGGTTTTACAGAGTTTTTTAGAATAGTCTTTCTGCAATTCAAAGGATGGATGATGGACGTTGGTATTTGGCGAACATCTTATTTCTTCTGGGTTTTCTTATTAGAGAAGTCCCAGATTCAATCGTTGTGTCTTCTTCAAGACAACGACTGGGTTTTCGCAACAAACTCAAATCTGATTTCAGAATGGTTGGCTATGTCAGGTTTTTCTGTTTCATTGGTGAGAACTTCTTTGTGTTTGACCCTGTCTGGGAATGGCGTGGAGATTGTGTGTGGAGGGGATGCCTGGTTACTCGGATCTGTACGTATACTTGAACATCGAGGTGGTCATTGTTCTAGTTCAATGAAGTCCTTTTCTGCGAAGTCAAGTCGTACTCTAAATCCTTTGAGTTGTGATTGTGGGCGGCATATTGATTGTGGTTGGCCATTCTTTTTCGAGTGTAGTGGGTTCATTTTGTCTTTGGATGTTCGTCTTTGGTGTTGTATGCTGATCTATATATTGCATAATATAATTTACATTTTATAAAACTTTTATTAGTTTAATGTTTTTTAATTATGATTTTGGTTAGTTGTTTTCACAAAAGCTTTTTGTTTTAGTTCAGTTATTTTGAAGAGTTACTCACCCTTGAGTAGCTCTTATTAAAAATAGGAGTGTGGTCACAAAGCGTGGATATAGCGCGGTGGGTTAGGCCGGCTATAGAGCATGCTCAGGGCGTCCTTCCTGGTGGGTTAAGCCAGGAGTGGGAGTATGATTGCATGCGGTTTTTGTGAGAGGTCCTGTTATGTGACAACGTTTTATGTTGGGTTTGTTGTGATTTTTCTTATGTCTTGTTGGTTGTGTCCTTTTTTCAAAAATCAAATTGTTTGTGGTATGGGTTTGTCTTTCGACTTTTTTGTGTTTTATTATTTCTTTCTTAGACTTTATAATAGTCTTCAAAAGAATAAATTATCCAGTTTTAAACTGGGTTAATCCGGTTTGGGTACCGTTGGTTTCCTTTTCTTAGTCATGCTGTTATTCTATGATTTGTGGTGTTTAGTAAGCTGCGTTGGTTAGTGTTGTTTAGTGTATAATTCCTTTCCAACCGGGTTAAAGGAAAGTTTGAAACGTGTTATCTTGTGTTAGAGTTATCGAGTGTGAAAGCTTGAAACTGAAATTCATTATTTTAAACAATTCTTCGTGGGCGAGCTGTGCGAGTGTGGATAGAATGTTTGTGCGAATGAATGGAAATATCAAAAGGTTAGTACTGCATTTTCGTTTTATCAATTTATTACATAGAAATTTTAATTTTACTGCTAGTTGTTGGGGAAAATTAAGTTACAAATTTTCATCATTTTTAGATTTACTGCCTGTGGGGGAAAAATTTATAAATTAAATTACTGCATTGGTATTATATTTATTTAATTGTTGGTGCAAAAATTTAATAGGGTTTTAAACAGTTTTGAAGAAGTTTGCTATTTTTTATTTTTCTTTTGTGAATTTTTCAGATGATCGTTGGATGAAGGCTAAAATTCTAAAGAAAACATGGATAAAGAATGGTGAGTTTCTAATATTTTAATTAGTTAGTAATATGTATAATTCATACTTACCTGTTAGTCGTCGGGGAAGAATTCGTGGGGGAAGATGTCGTGGATGAGATCTTAAGTTGTTAGTAATTTAGCTAAAATGCGGATGATATTTTTAGTTTGAAGTAGTGGCCAAAGCAATTGAAGTGCTTTAATGGTGGTTAGTTCTTCAGTGCCAACTGCAAATTCATAAGGTGTGTTTTGGATTAGATTATATAATTTGTGATTGAATTTAGTGTTATGGATGAATTCTAAAATGGGGATTTCTATAGGTTGTACAAACTCGTGTGGGATAAGGAAGGGTCGGGATTCTTCTGCGTTGAAGGTCTTGGTGATGGGACAAAAAAATATACATTTGGGTTATGGGATCATAATTTCGAAGAATACCATGAAGGTTAGTATCTTTAATGCAATATGTGAAGTTAAGAAAGAATGGTGAGGTGTATTTGGAATTGATGAATTGAAAACGATGGTGTGGTTGTCTGGAGGGAGTGTGTAGGTCAAAGTGATTTTGGATGAAACGATAATAAGTATATGTGTGTGTTTGTTTAGTGCGCAACATAATATCGTGTGAGCAGTGCAAATCTCTTTCATGTGGTGCAAGGAAATGAAAGGTTAGTGAAAATATTTGGAAGCGTTCTTTAAAACTTTCGTAGGCTTGTGTGTCTGTTAGTGCTTCTGAAATAATGTGGTCAAACTTGCGATCGAAGATATTTAGTGTAAATACATATGGTGTTTTAATGAAAAATTTCTCGGTGATTTGTGGGTTAGCGAAGCGATCGTCGTCTAAGAATTGATCTTGGTTAGTTCTGATGATGTTATGATCGTAATATTCTAGTGTATATTCACTAGCTCGGGGTGCAGTGTGTGTTTTTAGTGATTTTTCATATCCAATGTAAGTAAATTGTCTAGGTGTTAGTGGTGTAGTGAGTCGATATAGCATGTCCTTATTTCGTTCTATATCGATGTGAGTGTTAGATAAAGGTAAGCAAAGGGGATTAGTAAAATGATAATATGAGGTCCAAGGAAGGGTAGGCATTAAAACGTGTTCGTCTACAAAGTTACGTGTCTCGTTAGTGTCGTGAGGGGTGTTTAAGGTGTATTGTGGAAATGAGGGTAAGGTGATAGCTAAAAATTCTTTTGTGTTAGTGTGTTTTGGATGGTTGATATATTCACGGGCTGTTCCTGGTTTCGCTGGGAAAGGATGGTTGGGGAACTTTCTTTTAAAAGTGCGGTAAGCTCTATTAGTGCTGAGTGAAGATTCAGTAGATGTGCATGATGGTGCTAATGATTCAGTATAAATTGAAGAGGGTGTAGGGGTAGGAGGGTTGGATGAATCTATTGTGGATGAGATTTGGTTTATGGTTGGGGTGTCAAGGTGGTAGGGTTGTTGTTGTAGGGTAATGAAATTATCTAGTTCTGGGGAGATTCGGGGGGTGTCTGGAGAATGAGATGATTGGTCTGAGTGAAGTGAGGAGTAGGTTGGAGTGACTTGGGAAGCATAAGAGGGTGTAGAATTGGTTGGGACAGGGTTATTTGGTAGTATGGGTTGAAAAGGGGGTTGGGAAAAATTTGAGGAGTTGGTGTGAAAATTATTTGATGGAGATGGTTCAGGGTCGGCAAATTCATCGGGGGTTTCAATATTCGGGTTATTGAGTTGTGAGATGGAGTATAAAACTGAGATGTGTGAATTAGTATCGGAATTCATGCCGGGTGTTACATTACTGGTGGGGAAATCGGGTGGCGGAAAAGCAAAAAGTGGTATTATTGGGATTGGAGTGGTGAGGTTGGTTGGGTGGGAATTTGATCGGTGTAGGGATCCAAGTTGTCGGCTCATCGTGGGCTAAAAAAATTATTATTTTGAGACTGAAAAGCGGTGGTATGGGGTTGTTCTATAATTTGTTCATAAGTATTTTCATCTTGTGAGTGGTGTGGCATTATATGTTGGATGGGACTTTGTGATATGGTTGGTCTAAAATTTTGATTATGTGTTATGGCTAAATTTCGAAAATTACGTGGGACTAGGGATAATGGATGGTTATGTGGTAGGGGTGGTAACTGTGGTGCTGTTGGCGTTGTGTCTACATTGTTATGTTCTTCGTCGTATGTGTTCTGTCTTGTTGCTATTTTTGTGTTATATTCTTTTATTTGTGCGTCTAAAAGAATTTTGTTTATAGATGTAGAAAAGATTCCAAAAAATCCTGCAAATAGTATGCGTGCTACACTTGCTTGTCTATTGACTTGTGTGTGTATAGCACATGTGTTATAGATTCCTTTTAAGAGTGAAAAAAGAAATCCAATAAAGTTAAACATTGCGTATAAAATAGTCAGTTTTTCTAAGATGTAGAAGGGCCATCCTAGAAAATCAAGAATCTCATTCTTGAGTGTAACAAAGCTAAAAATATTGATAGGTGATATATCTTGGGGACGGTATTTTTCACTGTTTAGATATATATAATCTTTAATGTCTTTAAAATATCCGCTATAGTCTTGCGTATAGATGTCTGCAAATCCTGCGGTTTCGGCAAGTTTGCGTAAGTTTTGGTCAATTGATTGTCTTTGTATTGTGTCCATTTGTGTTAATAATTCTTGGAATTGTTGTGTTCTAATGTGATGTTGAATATCTGATTTTGAGTATATTCCTATTGATTGTAAGTCTATATTTGGGTTTCGAGCGATAGCGCGAATGCTTTCTGGTGAAAATTTTTTGAGTGATTGCATTAATGTGGGATATGGGGTGAGAAGGTAATATTTATCTTCATCAGGGTTTAGTTGTACTACATTGTGGCTATTTTCTGATCCACATGGGACTGCGGTATCCCAGAAATAGGTTCTTCGTGAAAGTGTGTCAACGAAATGTACTTTATTCTTATAAAAATAGGGATTCTTTTATAGCATCGTTTATCTTCAAAAACGTATAGTGGTGATACTTTTTTAGTACAAGTATAAAACCATAAGATGTTTCCTTCATAGTCTAAAAAATTTGATCTATTTCCTGATAGTAAATATCCTGCGTAGGGTATTTTTAATACTGCTAGTGCAAGTGATTGTAATATTTGTGTTCTTTCTAATTCGCATAGTTGGTGTAGTGTTTCTAATTCAGAGAGTGACTTTTCTTGAAAAATTCGGCTAATCGTGTAGTCTAGTTTCATATCTAAGTGAATATCATAGTGGATATTACCGAAATATGTACTATTCATTAGTGATAGTTCTTGTAAACGTGTGCTTTGATCGTCTTGGGGCTTTAAATGTCCACCAGGTTGACCTGTATTCTTTTGAAAATTAACTGGTATATATGATGTTCCTTCATTTAGGGGATGACTTGTGGCGTATGGGTCGACTTTTATTTTTCCAGTGGTCATGTCGAATCCATTTTCGTATTCAACTAATATTTCGGAGTATTGTGTTTTGTGAAGTGGGTTTCTGTATTTACATGCAAGTTCTGTTTCTTGATATATTTGAAAACGTGTTAATTTATTTTCTATATTATGAATGTTTCTAAAATTAGAACTTATTTTTCGTAATGGATTTACTTGTTCATATGGTATTGATTGTATAAAATATTTTTCGTGAAATTTTATCATACGAGCGTGTATTTTTGCTACTTGAAATGTTGTACATGTGTCTTCGGGGAACCAAACAATTGTTGCTTGTGTTCGTGTTGTAGGGTCGCAATAACCTTGGTCGTTTTTACAAGGTAATCTAATTCCTTGATAGATCATTGTGTTGTCTGATAAATCTCGTGTGAGTTGTATTTTTTCGAGTTGTATTTTCCAATCGAAAAACATGATCTCTTGGTATCCTTTGTTTTTTGTGTCTGCTTTGCAGTTTGATGGGTTATTTATACCAATGTGTGGTATCCAGTGTTTATCGTGCATGTCATAGGTTAATCGTCCGTGTGCGCCGTTATATGGGTACGTTTCATCTAATTTTATATGTCCTTGATATCTTTCAAGTTCTGCTTGATGTACAGAATCTGAAAAAACTTGGAAATATACTAACTTTCTATCTGTGTTTTTATTTTTTGTGATGTTTAGTCGGAGTAACTCGTTTTTACAATCTTCGGGATTGAGATGTAAAAGTCGTTCTATATTACTCTGGTAGAATGATTCATGGTCAAGTCGGTTTTTATTTCCGTTTGAGACTTGTGAACAATGTACTTTCTTTTCAGAAAATGTTGCTGTGAATTTATATCCTATAACTGTAGTTGCTCGGGCTTTTGAATATAGTGTCGCTATTACATTTGTTGTTTCTATGGCTTGTGGTTCTGTTTCGCATTGTGATACTTGATTTATTGCATACTTGTGTAGTGTTTTTTGTTCGTTTTCTTCACAATCGTAATGTGTTACTAATAAATCTTGGGGTCCTGTGCGGGGAGAAGGGTTTATATTTTGATTTGAGATTACTAGAAAAAGGAGTTGGAGAAAAATTAATAATTTTAGAATATACATGTGTATGATAATCCTGAGTATGGGTTATAAAATGTGATGTAACCAATTGTCTTTTTGGTATATCTGTCGTATTTATATATTACTTCAGTGGTTATAAATGGTGGTGGTAGTGATTGAGCTGTTATGTTTGGTGGATTTAATGGGTAGGGATGTTGAGTAATGTTGTTTAATTTAACTGTGATTTCAAACTTTAATTGTAAACTGTTTTGTTGGAGTATTTGGATATTGTGATCACGGATATCGTCGTGAATGTCTTGTCGGTATTGTAATCTATTAAGTGCCCAGTTGTGAAGGCGATTACTTTCTAGATGTTGTCCAAATAATGGTAGAGGTGCTGTAAATGTATTCCAATCTAGTCTTAAAGGGATATTTGTTGATGATTGTTCTCGATATCTAGCGTCGAGGTTATTTGGGAAATTTAAGTTAAAAGGTGGTGGTGAAATCTGGCTTATTGATGGTGTTGATGGTAGTGATACTGTTTCTGGTAATGATGAGGATGTTGTTGTATCCGTAGAAATATCTATTGGATCATTGACTAAATTTAGTTCACCTTGTGTAAATGAATGTGTTGTCCAATATGGTAGTCGTGATGCCTGGTTTGGGGGGTTAAAGGGATTTTCACGTATTTGTTCAGATGTTGGTGTTGAACCTAAGTAATCTGATGGTAGGCTTGAGGTGCTACGTTGTGAAAGAAGCGTAGGGGTTTCTGATAATATACCAATGGGGTTTTCTGGAGTGTTTTGTGATGGGGATTGAGATATATCAAAATGAACTCGGGGTGTTTGAAAATTTCTGTTTCGTCGAGGATGTATAATTTGTCTATTTATTTCGACTGTATTTTGGTTTTGACTAGGATTTCTTATTCTACTTAATTCTTGTGGTAGTGTTGGGTATAAGTTGTATGTTGGTTCACTCAAAGGTGCTTGTCGTTGAACTGGTTCTAGTGGTTCAGATAAACGAGCGTGTCGTTCTTCAAAAGTGTATGGGTTATCTTGAAAGGAAATTCGTGTAGATGTTTGAGGATTTTGGGTAGTTGAAGGTGTTGTTGGGTTATCTTGGGATGATGTCGGTGAAGACTGACTTTGTGAATGTTGGGTAGCAATTTTTGATAGCTTTTTGGTCTATTCTTTCAGTGAAAAAGTTTATGTTTATTATAGTATTCTTCTAAGAAAAGAATTAGGAGGATTGTTGCTAGAGCGAATGTGATGATTGCTTTCTTTATACATTTGCATATGGTCAAAATGAGGGATGATAGAAATGTTATGAAAATTACAAATAGTAGAAAAATATCAGTTCTACTGAAAATAGTTCGTATCATTTAGACAAGTTGTATGAATCGTACCTGTGGATATAATCAAGGGTTTTTGAAAGTTGGAGAAATAGTTCGAATATAGTGTAGAAAATTAAAAAAATATTACAAAAAATGATTAAGATTATTAGAAAAGATTCAAGAATATCAAAAAGAAATATTATGAAAGTTTCAAGTATCGTAAAAAATTGTTTGAGGTTTGTGATAATTTTAGTGACTGTTTGATAGAAGAGCATTTAAGAAATGACTTCGTGATCGAATATTTTTTGTTGTTTGGGGCAATTTTCAAGTGTGGTCGGTTTATTTATTAGTTTTTTGACAAGTGGGTTGAGTTTTGTAAAAAATTGTTGGGGGCAATTTTTATGGTGATCGGGAGGTCTTCTTTGTCTTTATTTTCATTTGTCAAATGATCTGGGGTATTTTTGAGATTTTTATACTTTAGGCTAAATAAAATGGTCGTTCTTTTACTTTAGGCTAATTTAACATATTTGTTTGGGGGATATTTGAGGTCTGAGTTGGGGAAATATTGTTGATCTTTGGTTTATTAGATAAGGGAGGGTTATGATATTATGGTGATATTTATTTTAGTTGTCAAGTTGGAGTGGTTTGCTTATTTTTGACCTGGAGGTCGTAGAGTTATAGTTATAGATATGCCTGGAGTTTAATATTTTTCGTCTAGTTGGTTTGTGTTAAAGTTATAGAAGGTGACGGTTTGGATGAATCCTATTGGCTAATTTTGAACTAGAATCGCTGCGTGTTTGTCAGCATGTTATCTTGAAAAGTGAAAGTGTAAAATGTTTCAGAGGTGCAAGGATTATTAAATGTAGAATTAAAGTTGTTTTTGAAATTCAACTTTCTTTAATATTTTAGATTGTGGGATGAATAATTTATAATTTTTACGTGGTTGATTTCTAAGTCGTGAAGACTCTCTATGTTCTGATTTGTCGATTTGTTCTTGGGGTATTATTTGTTCTGTCATTTTTCTATTTTTTCTTTCTTTTTGAGATGTATTTTGATCTAGATTTTTTGTGTTATTTTTTGTGGTGGTTGATTTTGTTATTTGGTTTTTGAGGTGAACATCTTTTTGTTCCTTTGTTGTATTTTCCGTATGTGGGTCATTTTGAATAACTTGTAAACCTGTAAAAGAATATAATTGAGTTAGTTCGCGGAGTGCGTATTCTTTTGGATAATAAGGTAATAGGTTATTTCGGTGTTGAACGATTTCTTTTTTGTTGGGTGTTATTTTTTATCCATTGTGAATATGGGATTGGTTTAAAAGTTGATGTTCCAAGTAGGTCAACTTCATAGTGATTATTTTGACAATCTAAATAAAGTGGGAAGTGTTGTAGATTGTTTATCTGTGATTGTTCAACGTCAGTTTTTACTGCATATTTGCATTCTAGTCGGGGTGATGTTTCATTTTCTGCAAGGTAGAATTTTATATTTTTGGGTATTTCAACTGTGGTTTTACGTGTAAGTAATTCAGGTGGCGTATTTCGACTTAAGGTGTCTGGTAATGCAAGATTTTTTCCTGCGGTCCAAACTATATGTAAGTTTGGGAATTTCATTAAAATTAGTTGAAATCTATAAACTCGATGGTTTGGATTAGACTTTTGTGTAAAAAGAAAGATGATTGGTTTATGGTCTGTGAATAGAACTGTGGGATGTTTTGATCCAAGTATCAGAAATTCATATTCTGTTAGTGTGTATATTATGGCTGTACATTCTCTCAATAGAGTTGAGAGTCGTAGCTCTGCTTGAGTGAATAATCGAGAATTTGCTGATATGAGGTTCATTTTATTTGTACCATTATGTGATTGTAATAATGCTGCGCCGATGCCAAAGTTCGAAGCATCGCACATAGCATAAAATGGTTGATTTGAATCTGGAATTGTGTTTGAAATTTGTTCAGTTAGAAGTTTTTTAATTTCTTCAAATCGTGCTTGATGTTCTGCATTCCATTCAAAATTATTTTGTTGTCTAAGTATATTATAGAATGGTCGTAGATATAATTGCATTTTATAAACATATTTGCTTAAAAAGTTTAACATTCCAAGGAATTCTTGGATTTTCTTTTTATTTGTTGGTGGTTGGAGTTTTTGAATAGCGTCTATACGTGATTTCAATGGAGTGATTGTTTTTCTTTCTATATTATGTCCTAAGAATTTAACTCTTGTCAAAAAGAAGTGTGATTTATCGGGGGCGGCCTTCAGATTTTCGTTCTGAAATATTTGGTGATATTGTTCTAAAACATTGAACATTTCCTCTTTTGTCTGTGATTGCATAAAAACATCGTCTAAATAGGTGATTGCGTTTTTCTTGAGTATTAGTGGTCTGAAAATTTTGCTCATAAAAGCTGAAAATGCTGCTGGTCCTATGGATATTCCATAGAATAAGCGGTTGAATTCGTATTGTTGGTTTCCAATAACAAATTGTGTTAAACATCGTGATTGTTCATCTAATGGCATTTGATTATATGCACTATTAATATCGGCGGTGGTAAAGTATTTTCCGTTTATTTTTGTTAAAATAACTTGTATTGGTTCAATGGGCCAATTACACTTTGATTCATCTATGAGTGAGTTGAGGTATCTAGCATCGAGAACAATTTTTAATGATTCTCCTTTGGCTAGAATGATAACAGGGTTGATAAATGTGTTGCCTTTTGGTTGTTCTTCTTTGTTTACTGGTGATATAATGTTGTATTGTTCTAAAATGTCGAGTAATCTGTTCACTTTATCGTGTAAGTGAATTGGTACTTTACTTGCTCTTTGTTTTTTGAAAACTGCGTCTGGTTTTAATGGGAGATGTAGTGATGAGCTGATTTTGCCAACATCAAATTTGGATGTTGCATAGACTGATGAATATTTAATTAGCTGTTTGGCTAGTTTTTCAAATTCGTCTTGTGTTATTTGTGAATGTTGGAAATTAAACATTGTTAAAAATTTCTGTTGATTCTCTGTGTAGTTACTTATGTTGAATGTAGGTTTGAAATATGGGGTTTTTGTGAAATAATCCGTATTTCTGTTTTCGTTACTTATTATATTATTTATAGATAATACTTCATTAAGGATTGTGGAATGGCAAATATCTAGTAATTGGAGTATATTATTTACACGATATGCTTTTTCGTGTATTAGTGATATTGTAGCGTTGGTTTCGCAATAGCCTAAAAGTCCTAAAGGTAATGTTACTTGGTAAGGTGTATTGTTGTATACATGTGAGAAAATAATATCTGAATTCGAGTTTTTCAAATATTTTATTGATGAGATTGTGATTTTGAAAAACTTATGAATAGGTTTGAATTCAAAATCTGACATATAAAATTTTTGTTTGTTTTGTTTTTTATCATATTGGTGAACTTGTTTGATTGAAAAATTATAGATGTTTCCTGATAGTGGTTTCAAGTGTTTTCTTTGTTGTTTATATATTGGGTAAAATTTTGAAAAGAATGGTGGTTGTTTATTCAATCTTTGAAAAAATGTAAGGGATGTGTCTTTTGTTTTTGTATATTTATCTTTGATTAATATTTTACTATTCAAGATGTTGATTGTTGGTATATATTTAGAGATAAATGGTATTCCAATGATATTGTGTTTAATATCAGTGATATGGAATATTTGTTTAAATGGTTTGGTTAAAATTTTGTTTTGCTCCATTGTTCTTGTGGGGAGAAGAAATAATTGAATTTTTCCGTAGTTTATTAATGTTGATCCTTGTGCTGTTGCTAGTTTGCTGGAGGTTTCAAGAGGTGTTAGCTTTGGGTGTAAGGTTTTTATTTCATTCCATGTGGGAATGTTTATTATATTTGATTCTGCTCCTGAATCAATTAAAAAATCAATTTCAAGATCTGGTGGTTGAAATTCTTTGCCTCTTGGACTTTCTAAAAGAAATGGTATTGTCCAAATTTTTTCTTTGGGTTGTTTTTTTTGTATGTTTTGATAGATGTGATTTGTATTCAAGCATTTTGTTTTTTCGTTCTCATTGGGTTGATTTGTAGTGTTAATTTCATTAGTTTTTTGTGTCGTCGGTGTGGAATGGATGGGTTCAATATAATAATTGTGAAGGAGTTCTGATTGATTCTCATATATGTGTGATGAAAAAGGTTGTTCATATATAACAGGTTCATAGTCATTTTCGACTTTTATCATATTGATGGAGAGAGTGTTTTCTGTTTCACTTTCTGAGTCTGATGATTCACAGTTTATTTGATTGAGTTGTAACACATCATTTACTGTGTCGTCAATACCTGGAGGGTCTGATGTTGTTTCTGGATTTGATTGTACTTGATTTATATTTCTTTGATGTTTAGGTGTACTACTTCTATGGCGATTATTAGAATTATTATAATGTGTGGTGAATGGGAATAATTTCTATAACGATTATTATAACTTGAATGTCGATTTTGTGAATTATTTGGTGATCTGTTTTGGTAATTATTGTTTGGTCTGTTATAGTTCGATCTATTATATGAGTTATTCCTTGATCGATTGTTCGGGTATTTCTGGTTTCGGTTGTTTGAATAACTTCTATTCCGATTATTGGAGTAGTTTCTATTCCTATTGTATGATGAATTTCGTGATTGATTGTTTGGATAGTAATTTTTTCTTGATTGGGAATTAGATCTAGAAACAAATCGTGTTGTATTTGAATTTGATCTGGAGTAGTTATTTCGACTATTTGGTCTATTGTAGTGATTTTGTGATGAATTTTGCGTATTTCTTCGTTCTGGTGATCTTCCTCTATAACTTGAGTTATATGGTGATTGATTTCTTGTATAATTTGTATTGTTCGGGAGTGGTTTTCCTGAACTGTTGTTGCTGTATACATTTTTGTTCGGTAGATTTTGATCTTTTTTCATGTACTGATAGAATGATTTATTTGGTTCTTTATATTTTTGAGGTTTGTTTTGATTGTCCTGTTGTTTTTGTCTACATTCAGAAATGCTATGTCCGTATCGTCGGCAATAATTACACCATTTTTTGAAAGATGGTTTGCCTTTAAAGTTTGGGTGTTTTTCATAAATATTGAGTATTTCAGTGATTTTTTCAACGAGGTCTGTATCTGATTCCTGTACATTGTTTATATTTGTGGAAGTTGTTTCAATTCTGTTAACGTATTGTAATTTCAGATTTTCCGTTTCTTCGAGTTTCATTGTGATTTCTGCTTGTTCTAGTTTGTCTACTAGTTTTCGAAAATCTAAATCGGGTTCTCGAATTGAAGAAGGATGGGATGCTCTCTTTTTTATTGCTATTTTTCTTAATTGCGGTGTTAAGGTCATCATTAAGATTTCTGTCATCTTTGTGTTTTTATAGTCGTGTGTATTTAATGAATATGCTTTTCGAACTAGTGTTTCAATTCGTACTGCTAATTGCTTGATGGTTTCGTTTGGTAATCTGCGAATTTCATTACATAAAACTCTTTGTTGTTGTTTGTTTCTTTCGGAGTCAAACATTTTTGAAAAATCTTGTGTATTTCTTTTCCAGTCTGATTTTATTTCTATAGGTAATACTGAAAACCATTTTTGAGCTGCGCCGTCTAAAGTTTTTTGTATCAACGCTGTGCGTCGATGTATCCAGTTTTGATGTAGTGGCGTATTAATTGGTTCGGGTCCTATATTTAAATTTAAATTTGCTGTTACTGCATTTAAATAGTCTTCTACAGAATATTCAGGGTCTGTTCCTGTGAATACCATTAAAGGTTTATTTGATGTTATTGATGATCTACCCATAAGGTATGGATTCATTGTCATTTGTAATGATTCTGCTGCATTTGGCATTTGAGAAAAATTTGAAAGTTGATTTCTTGTTATTTCGTGTTGTTGAAGATAATATGGGAGTGGTATTTCATTTTGCATTTGTGTTGGTTGGTACGAGTTTGCAATCATTGGGTTTTGTTGCTGAATTGGTTGAAAAGATTGTGTATTAATTGGGTTTTGTTGCTGAATTGGTTGTTGATTTTGTGTATCTATTGGTTGTGGAGAAAAAATTCTATGATATGTATGTGGTTTCTGTATTCCTTGTCCACGATATTCTTGATTATAGGGTGCAAATATATCTGGTTGTAAGAAATCATCATCTGAGGATAAGTAATCCATTTGATAAGATGTTTGTTTTTTTTTAATTTTATTTTGTTGAAAAAATGGATAGTTTTCACTACGATCCTGTGGAGGATGTAAATTTGTTTGGAAATTTACTGAATTAGGTGGTGCCATTGAGTTATCCCAGTTTCGAGATCTTGTATAATTACTAAAATTTTTTCGTGGTTGATAATTTGTTTTTGATGGATGTGTGTAATTATAATTATGGTCTGCAAAATTGTTTCTAGTGAACGTTTTGCGTGTTTTTGGCGGTATTGTCATGGGTCTGTATGTTTGGTAATCCATGTGTGAATATTTTGGGGCAACCGAAGGTTTAACGGTTGATTGTAAGGTTACCTGTGTTTGTGAAGGGTTTGTATTTCTTGGTGTTGTTAAGTTTGGACGTATTGGTGAAATACTTTGTTGTGTAGTTGTTGTGTGTACGATTTCTTCATTTATGAAGTGTGATGGTGTCTGGATATCTTGTTGAGTAAGATTCCTAGTTCCATTGAGGTTTTCATTGTGTATGACTGTAGAGTTTAAACTATTATTTTGCATATTGTGTAAAAATGTATTATAGTTTAATGGTGTTGCATCAATGGTTAATGGTATTACTCTTACATAATCTCTTATATAAGATATCGTACTTATTGCTTGGCTTGAGATTGATTGTGGGAAGTTTATGAATGCGGGATGAGACCATTCGGGGTCCCAAACATAGTCTGATTGTTCTGTGATGGCAGTATCATCGTTTGAGTTTTGGCGTCTAAAATTTTTTCTTGCTTGTGAAATTAAATCAATATTATGTGTGAAATAATCTATTATGAACCATGCCAAAATTTTTTGTAAGTCGTGTTTTGTATGTTGTGAAACTTCATCTTTCGTGAAATTTTCTTTAATTATATTTAGAAAACTAGAGAGTAGTGTGATTTCATGTCGTACTCTTATATGCTTAGATGTTTCTGTCGGTGAGACATTTGGTATCTAGATTTCGTTTTCTAATATCGAGATATAACTATATATTATCGCAAAAACTTCATTGGTGAATATGGAGTTTGCTCTTTGTGAGTTATGATATTGGATGCTTTTTATATATTCTGAGAATACTTTTGAAAATTCTAAATCAAGGTCGTCTGTTTGAATTATATATTTATTGTGATTCTGATTTGGTGAGCTGAATTCTATGGAGTAGATTCCGTATTGTTGTGTTAGGTTACATATATCTTTTAGATAGTGATCGATAATTTGTCTTTTGATTTTTACATCTGGGAACTCTGTTTTACATGGACTGATTCCGGGTTCAAACAAATTTAAGAGTAAATTTTTGCAAAATATATGCTGTCCTCTATCAGTGGTTGCATCTACTATAAAGGGGAAGATATCATCATCATCTGGATTTTCTTCACCTGGGGTGTGTGTTGAGCTCATTTTTTCGTTTGATGACTGTTAATATGTAATTATCAATGTGTCTAATTGGTTGATTCCAATTGTATAAATGTACTGGTTTGTGTTTATACTGCTTTTTTATTCTTCTTTTTCCTCTTTTTGATGAATTTGAAGTTGTTTCTGAGTCAGAGAAATATAATTGATCGTGAATTGGGCAATTTTTATCTATTGATTCTTTTAGTTTATAAAGTTCGTCTAAACTGTTGGTTTCTGATTCTGAAAATGCGTTGCGGTTTTTGAAAAATCTTTTTCGTGTAATTTGTCTTTGTTTAGTTATTATTTTTCTCTTTAGTGTTTGTCGTTTTGTTCGAATGTATCCAACTGTTTGTGTATGAGGTGTGATTACAAGGTCGTATTTTTTGTTATCTATTTCACAATTGTGTAAAACGATTGTTTGTTTATTTCCTAGGTTTTTAAATGACATAAGGTTTAGGATGACGGGTGCAAAAGGTTGTTAAATGATTTCTTTTTGCTTAAACTGTTAGTCCTTACGATTTTTTTGTTAGCCTAACCTGGGTCTATTTGTTCAGGGTTGGGGAGAAAAGTATATCGATTCCGAAGAATGATTTTATACTTTCTCGTGGCTAGTATAAGCTAAGGTGTTAACTTACTTAATCTTACTTAAGGGTAGTGATTGTGTTCAGGGTTGGAGAATAGTAAATCGATCCACAAGGTTCAGGTATAATTAGAACGCGAGTAGTTCGTTAGATACTATTTTAAACTTACTAAGTCTAAGATTTATCCTGGGTCTGGTAAGAGGGGGGATCAAGTGAAGGATGAATAACCGAAGTTCTTCACTGTTTATCCTAATTTGAATGATTAGTTTTGTTCAAAAACTTCTATTAGTCCTGGGTTTTTAGAAAGGGTTGGATAGTGAATCGACGTTTGAGGTCGTTAGACACTAGTTAAATGGGTGGGGGAGAACAAAGTTGTTCTTTTTTATCCAAGGATAGGCCTTGATGATCAAGTTTTAAATTTAATTAAATAGAAAATGATTTAAGATCCAAGGATAAGCCTTGATGATCTGATTTTAAAATTAAGTGAATTTAAGTTTTAAAATGATTTAAATTTGTGTAAGGAAAAGATTTAGTATTTTTATGATTTTAGTGAGCTTATGAATGCTGTTATGTTTAGGTGATGAAGCTGGAACAACAGGATGATTTATAATTACTAACCATTTATTGTCATGCTACTAATTTTTATTTTGATTTTTCAATAAATATTTTTCAAACATGTTTTGTATATTACTGCAGAATTTAGGAAAACGATCTGAGATCTTTTTATCAATCGTTATTGTATATTAATAATTTTGTTTAGCGCCTGAAATGATTTTGAAGATTGACTTCAAAATTTTATGTTTGCAAATGAAAATCTAAATTCATTGCTAGTAGTATTCTAAATACAAAAGTTTGTTCTGGCTTTTGCCGAACTATCATATAACTATATGGTAAGTTTCTGCTTTGTCGTATGTCGTCTCTGGTTCGAGGTCTTCTTCCAATTCCGGGTAGTTCTGTTATCGTTCGGAATATTGGCTCTGATCTATTGAGTAGTCGTAGAGACATTTCGATTAAATTATTGTCGTATAACATTTTGTAAATGTTTTGTCTAAATTCTAATCTATTATTGGTTAATTCTAAGCTATTAAGGTCTTGTTCGAGACTTATGGTCGCACCAGATGAGTTATGACCGAAGTGTATAACTCATAGAGTAATTTCGGATAGGATACACCGTCTGCTCGTCACGCTATCTTATTTTCGGCCGGATAGATTCGTGCAACTTCTTAGTCTAATACCGATCCTAATCTTACTCTTATACTATCTAGTCTCAGGTTGTTTAACTAGTCTCTGCTAGGCTCAATAGATCTAGGGTATACTGGTTTATTGCGGCTGCTGAAGTACTCGGGAGAGTTCAACTAACTTCTAAGTTAAATTCAAATCTCTCTGGTGCTGAAATTACAAGTAATTTCAGCACTTACAAATAAGTGGATTGTTAGTTAGATGGATCATGATTGGTTAATATTAAATACTTTTCAGTGGTAAAATATCTAATTTATCCAATCATAAAATGTAGTTTAGATCAGGTTCCAGAATCAATCGCCATTTGTAAATTAAAACAAACATGTACCCTGAAAAAAAACCTCTCAAAAACCTATCCTTTGAATTTTTGATGAAAACGTAAAAATTGTTGATTTGTCGCTTGAGGCGCTGTGGGTGGGCTTCATGAGATGTTTTTTAAAATCAAACAGGACTTCACGCAATTTAGAGAAACTTTCTTGAGCTTGTTTGAAAGTTGCAAATTGGGTATTTTCATCGTTTTAATTATCCTTATTGTCTGTTTGAGAGACTTTAAAAAACGTTTTTGGAATTTAGAAACGGTTCTGTGTAATTCGATTAAAGAAGTGCACACAGATTTATATCTGTAGAAACATAATTTTATAAAAATTGATAACCAGTAAAGAAAATTAATGAAATAAGGATAGCAGGTTGTTGTACAAATTGCACGGTAAGTTCTAATAGCAGTATAAAAATGTAATAAGAAAACATTCTATAGTTTTTTTTATGATGTGATGAATGGATCTGAAAAAAAATATTATTTAGGTATTTTCGATATTATCAAAAATTTTTTGAGAACTGTCAATCTCAGAAAATGAGAAAAAAATTTGAAAAATTGAAAAATTAAGAAAATTTTACAAAAATTCTAAGAAAGTTCGCTGGAACTTCTTTGATTTTGTTTTGAAAAAACGCGAAAAAAAACAAATTTTCAACTATAAAATAATATATATTTTTATCAAACCTGGGAACCTCAAAATGTGCATTATTTAGTCCTCCCTATCAGTTTTAATCAAAAAAATTGATTGGATCAAATGATTTTTAGTTGAAAACGAATGAGGGAAGGCCCGGACTTTTTTCAAGAAAAATTAAAATGACTAGTATACATACAAACATTACTAGCCCCTTTTTCACACTCCAAAGCGAGTTTAAAAGTATCATCCAAATCTGCTTTTGCCTTAATCAATTGCTGTTGAACATCCACATCACAGATTCGTCCTATGAAAAGAACTTTTAGACTTTCACTCTCTTGAGCATGGGGCCAATTACACAAGGCTATCTGAGCACTGAGGCGAGCGTAAAATGAAGAAAAAGTATCGTTTTCCAACATGAAGATAGTGTTATACAGTTTGATACGCTCAACAGTATAATCACGTTCTATTTTGAATAGAGTTTCGCAAGCATCATGAAAATCACGAAAAGGGGTAACACTGATGTCTGTATGCGGATAGGAGTCTGCGAAACGTCGTTTCCCTTTGTTTCCCAAAGCGAAAAACAATCGTGACTTCAGTCGGGCCTCGGCTTCGTGATAGAACCAGTTCAGGCCTATCCTAGGGCCTCTCCGTCTGCGCTCAATATTCAACTCATTAACTCGACGAACTGCTGCCTGATCTTTGAGGACACGGGCATTGGCCTCCGCAGCGTCTTCCGTTGCACCTACAGCCTCAGTTCTCGGAGGAGGTTCGTCAATGACCTCCGCGGGTTCTGCTATTAAATCCTGAGGATTTATATTATCTTTCAGCCCAACTGCCAGGAAGAATCGTCCAATCCAAGATTCCCAAAGGAACGGCGGGTTGATCGAAGGTTTTGCCCAAAAAGGGGGATTACCTAACAGGTCAGTCCTGTCTTCATTCACAGGAACTGCTGGCTGTGCCATGACATTTGCCGAGATTTAAAGGACAAAACTTGGTTGTTCGTAATGTTGAATTGCTTGATTAGTTATTTGATTCTTGGTTTCAATTTAGATAATTGTTAGTCAAGCTCTGACTAAGAGAAACAGTTAATATAAGGTTTGAATAAATTTACATCTAGCAAACGATGTGTCTACGCATAAGAGTGATCACACGCAGTGTTTCACTCGATAAGGCCAAACCGGTGACCTTGAACCAACTGGTATATAAATCAGCTGCATGGTTGCAAAAGACAATGAATTAAATGAGTACCAAAAGTCGCCTCATCACAGTTTTCTTTCCATCTTAGTTTTAAATTTTGCTAATTTCAGTTATTTTCCTTGTCCTTGGTCGTTCTTTTAAAGTTTTTAATAGAGTTTGCTATTTAAAAAAAACTGTTTTAAGATAGTTCAAGCTCTAACGATTACAAAATTTTGAATTTGTGTGAGACTGTAGGACAAAGTTTGCCGGTCACCACTTTTCAGTATCATAGATAGTCCTATACTGGAGGCGCTCTAAAAAAATTCTTTTCTTTTCGAAATAGTGTCAATTCTCATTCGTGGTGTAATAAAAATTATCCGACGAAAGCCCTGAACTTTTTTTGCTCGAATATACAACAACCATCCAGAAAAACTTTTCCAATGTTCGAATCACGATTGTGAGGACTTTATTGAAATTTATCACTCGACCCATTCCGATTATTATTTTTAGTAACTGATTTTGCATAGAAAACACAAAAAAAGAAAAAAACTCTCAGAAATACAAAGTTTCTCCCCATTTTCAATGGTCGGAACAAAACCTCAAAACAGTTATTAGAACTGATTGCAATCTCTTAGATTCATTCGAAGGGCCACAGTTTTTTGTCAAAAAACTAATTCATGTATGATGGAAAATAATGTAATGTTTTGCGTATTTCTAGAAACTGACTATATAGAAGACTAGTCGATTACTACTAAAACATTTTTGGTCCCTTTCCGTTTTAATCCAGATTTTTGAATAGTTTTTAAACTTGATATAGGTTTTAGCTAAAATGAAAAAAGAACACAAGTTTTCATTTTCTGTAGAACGAATTCATAAAAATAACCATAGAAATTAAGATATTGGAAGCAAATTTCCCTTTCACGACCAGAAGCATGCAGAAGGTTGAAAGTGAGGAGGGCTGATTGATTAAGTACAACTCTCCCCTTAATTTTGGTCACAAAGAAATTGTTCCTATGAGTCCACCTTCGGTACTTATTAAAGAAAACCATTGCTGGCCTTAACTGTATAGCCGTTTTTTTTCTTCAAATATCGCTTTGACGATATAAGTTCTTGCGCGGAAATCGGAAAAACAAACCAGTCAAACTGCAAAATAAAATATTTTTTCAAATTACTTTTTCGAGTTATCTAAAAAAAACTCCAGCTCACTTTATTTCAAATTTGTATCTTTTTTACAGTCGCTACAAATATAAACTGTCGCATTTTCTCCCAAAAACTTCAATGGGAATTTAGTTCCCTCGCTTTTATTAATTACAAGCGTACAGCCGACACATTGCGATGTTTTTGACCTCCCATCAGTTAGTTTTGTTTTTGCTTTCACTTTTCGTCTGAAATTGAAAAATTCAGCTTCTCTGTACTTTCGAACCAATCTTCGGTAAGCAATCATTTGAAGTTGCAGTCGTCTAGTTCCCCTGCCAGTCGTAATTCGACGATAGAGAAAAGCAGCTCGCTCGGCTGCTCGTTTCGGAAAACAAGTATTACAAACTGTCGATCTAAGCCGAGTAGCGTATGCGTCGAAAATACAAGACAGCAAACACATGGTAACTAACGCGGCTATTGCGAACATTCGGGTATAGTCTGATTTTTGAGGATCGGGCAAACAGGGTTCGGAGGATAAATCGTACATCCGAAATGTGATGTTCATTTGTTCTTCCGGCGATTGTTTACCCAAAGTTGACAGTGACAAGCCTTGTTCCATACCATCATATTCCAGACCAAATTTCGCCTCCGACCTGAAAACTTCTAAGACGGCACGCAAAACTATATCAGAAACGACCACGCCGATCGCGAAAAGGGTGAACACTATCGTCGTCGCCGATTGCATGAAAATTCGTTTGTATTCTTTTTTCGAAAGTTTGACGGCCGTTTGAACTTGATACCGTTCAAGCAGCTCCCAGTTTCGTAAAGGTAACAAAGTTTTTCCAGCTTCGCCTTGCAAACCAGCATAATTTTTCAAGTTCTGATCCACAAACATGTTATCGAAAGAATCGTCGGTGTAGTACTTATACATGTAGTGAAACGCGTCTGCGACCATGAAAAACACTGAAAGATAACAAATTTTGGAAATATATTTAAAGTATTTTTCAATGGTTTTGAAAACATTTCGAAGAATATTTTTGAGATTTTCTCTAATTTCGGTTATAGGCGTCGCTCTTAATTCGCCAGCTTCTGCTTTTATGTCAATGTCGACTAGCTGAGTTGGATCTGCGAATGAAAATGACCCGTCCAGGTTGAAGGTCAGATTGATGTTTGGCATATCTGGAACTACTGGCGTGCCGCAATTTTCCACGAATCCAAAGGTGGTGGCGGCTACAACCGAATCGCAAACTGAACTCGTTTTAGCCATGAATGATTTCACTTTGGATAGTTTTTGCTGATACATTTCCATTTTTTTCTATCAATCGGTCAAATGATAACTGTTATGATACCGAAGATGAACCTTGAAGTTTTTATTTTTATTTTGTTGACAACTTTCACTGTACTTCAAAAACTGAAAAGTAGAAAAAAAGCATTGTTGAGTGGATGGTAAGCATAAAATCGCAATAAATTCTTGTATATATGGAAAATATCCAGCCCATTGGCTTTTTGATGCTATATTTTGAATGATTCTAATTTTTTTTGTACAATTGTAATTATTTTCTATCAAAGCTTTTTGTAAGCTCTTTGAAATTTTATTTACTGAGCTTTACTTTTCCTCGCTCAATATACCACTTCAAATGCGAAAGCTGATAGCATTTTTTTAAATCGTTGGCCTGTGGTATTGTAAGGTCAAATTGTTTTTTTTTTATAAAAAGCTTTAGTCTTTTTGTATCAATTGTTGTATCATTTGACCTGTAGTGCTTCCAGCTCCTTCTGAACTGCATCCGAAGACTGTTGCTGCAGTTCCTTCATCTCCCTCTGGTATTCGGCTATTGCTTCGTTCACTTGTCGCATAGTTTCGTTGATCTGCTCGAAGTTCTCCTTCGCCTGCTCCACAAACCCTTCGGCCATGTCTCGCATCTGCTCATACAGACAGGTCAAGCTATCAACTACCTGTAATTAACAAACAATCAGTATAAAAAATTAAAAAAAAATCTGCCATAGAACGAAAGAAAGAATTAAAGAATGAAAGAGTGAAAGAAAGAAAGAATTCATTTCTCAAGGTTTAAAACCTAAACAAAATTCAAATTTTTTTTAAGCCCAAAAAAAACATCACGTTTTGGAGCCATTGAGCAATCTCCCCCCATTCTCACGGGTATTAATAGGTACTTGAGACATGTTTATAAAAACTCAAAATGGTTTGAATGGTATGAAATCATAAACCAGATTCTTCAACGATAGTGGAACGCGTTCTGTCCTAAATGGGAAAAAGTTATTGCGTAATTTTATTGAGCTGCTGAGAAAAATTTTTGATATTTAGATATAAGGCTATAGCACCAACCCTGGCAATTCGCTTTCCTCGATGAGGCAATTGTCACCAAAACAAAAGATTGCAAAAAAAAACAATTTCTAAATAATTTTCGATTTTTTCTTTTTCAATTTTTTCCCGATACTCATATAATGAAAAATTCAGACGGTCAATTCATCGCGTGCTACGAGCACATCAAACCATCTTCTTGCGCTTGCTGACGTCTTTTTGTAGCGTTTTACTGTTTTTGCTTCGGGGGAATAGCTCAATTGGTCATTAAGGGGGGGGTAAGTTTGATTTAAAAGTTGAATTGCCACTTTATGGCGAGCTCTACTAGCATGGTAAAACTATTCAACTATTTTTGAAAATAAATTCAAATCCATTGTTATACTTTGTTATACTTTGGGGAGGAACTTTGTATTTGGATGTGTTTTAGTTATTTTTTTTTCTTTTTGTTTTTGACGCAAAATCAGGCACCACAAATAATTATCGTACTTGATTGAGTGATATATCATATTTAAACTTTTATCGAGGAACAAAGTTTTTCAAATTGTTCGAAATGCTTTTTTATTTTTTTTTGTTTTTCTAGTAATTTTTCTACAAAAATTGTTTTAAATTTTGCTTATTTTACTATTATTGTCGAATGTACCAAGTCACCAATTTTGTTTTGTTCAAATCTTTTTTATCACATGACGCCGAAAAACAAAACAACGACAATTTGAAAAAATTTTGTGGTATTTCTAAAGGCTATGGTCGGAACATTCTGTGCTAACTGCACAGTAACCGGTTATCCTTGTTTCCACTTTGTTTTGTCTCGCGTCGTTAAGGCAAAAATTTTGTGCCACTAGAACAAAAACTGGCGCTTCCTGTATCTTTTCGAGACATATCTATCAAAAAGCTGTCACTGACGATGATGACTACTGTCTACGAACCTCCTGTATGTTCATCTCAATGGTGTGAACTGGCCCTGTTAGGAGAATGGCGAACGCAGATGTGATCATGAATGCCCTGCCTCTCTTGGACAGCAGAGTGGGCACTAGAAGCACCATTGTGGCCCTCACTCGGGAGGAGTAGTGGCCCCCTATGGTCAGAAACACACCAGCACAACAGCCCACACCTCCGCTGATGGCTTGGCTGAAAATATAGCGAATCCCAAAATATCCCTTTCGGTCAGCGAATTTGAACGAGATTTATTTACCTAAAACTGGTCTTTTTGATGTCTAAAATCACTTTTTCAGTCAAGTAAGCGCGTTAAAACGTTATAAAAATGGAGTTAAACGAAAGCAACCGTTTATGACCGTTTAAGAGGCTCAAGGTCATTGATACTGCCGTTGTCGATAATTTGGCACTTAAATACAAAAAACCTGGAAATAAAAGTGTTCTGAAGCAACAATGATTGTAGACTCCATAAACCCCTAAATTTATCAAAACTTTAAATTAAAAAAAAAGCATACAATTCTATGGCTTAGCGATTAACCGCGTTAAGAAAAAGATAATATGCATTTAAAGAAACCACATGAAATTTTTTTAAGTTGGTTTCACCGATACGCTTTAGCTGTGAAGTAATTTGAGTTCAACTTAAACCAAAACGGAATCTTCTGTTGTGGTATTTCAAAGACTTTGACGATCTCTGTCTTTCAAAATCCGTACACAACGTAAGGTTTTTGAATCAATGTCTTTCATTACATAATTTGTCACTGTATTACGTAACAGCAACTCACGTAACTGCAGTGTCAGTCCACGGACTGCCTTGTCCCTGTTGGAACAGAGCAGCCAATGGAAGTCCACTTAAGACGAGCCAGGCTAACAGAGCGTACACTAATATCCCAAACAGAGGTCCAAACGCAAAGGCCATGATGGGTGAAGCGGCGAAGCGGATGAACCAGGGAACGTGTTTCTGTTCCATTGAAGTAGCAAGGGTGTAGAAAAAAGTTCATTATTTAAAAACAATTCGGCTCTTTTTATAATTATACTGTATTTTTTATCGTTAAACGCTCGATTTGTAGTTTATACCCCCGGTGTGTTTCAGAATAATTTTGATTTATGAAATGAGCTAGTTCAGATAGCAAATTACACCGACGAGTAGATACTTTTTTGTAGACTTTGTGGCAATTAAAACTGCTATAAGATTATAATAACTAGTATAATATAAACTACTTTTACGTTCGAAGTTTTTTTTATTTTTTCAGGAGACAGTTTTTCTCAGTAGTAAATTTCTAAAAAAAAAGTTCTCCAAAACTTCCTTTGTTTTATTGCGTCTACACCCCTGGCTGTTCTCTGGAAGTTCTGGCACTTTGCTGTTGAACTCCTCCACCAGAGTCAGCACACTTCTGGTCCTCTGGCTAAGGAGCTCATCGTCAGACCCACTGGTTTCTCCACCAGCCCACGAACTGCGATTGGAACACCGGCTGAAACCAATTTTGTAAAAATTAATGTAACCTGATTTACAAAGATTGATTTAGTATCGATTTTGGTTTTTTCAACAGTGGTATCGCAGAAAGCATCGAAATGGGCATGCGTCTATAGTAAAACCCGTGGCAGAAACAGACGCTCTCTTTTACTGTCAATGCTGACGTTACAGTGAAATACATGGCAGCGGTGGTGAAGTGGTGACGTCTCCGCCTCTCAATCGAAAGGTCGGATGTCGAGGCCCACCATGATCTGTGCTCGTTGCTTGAAGGTGAAGCAACATTACCCAGCCCAGAAAAAAAACCAATAACATTGCATGTAGTTCTTAAACCCGTGGTCTTAATCTTAATTTGTTTTTTTTTTTGGTTTCTCAATATTTTATCGGTGTTTAGGTTTACTTTTATAGTTGCTTCAGTTTTATTTTACTTGAAGTGAATCGTTATCGGTTCTAAAGGGCTGAATCAAAAATGGTGAACAACCTATTAGAAATGCTTTCTCCATTAGATTTTTTCTGCATTCAAAACGTTGCTTTCAAAAATCGCAAATAAAAAAGTGCAGGCGCCATTTGAACACTTCTCAATTTTTTTTTGGCATTTTTCGATATTTGAACCAAACTCAACTTCAGAACTGAAACACAGATAGCATTTTCACATCATAGCAAACTTAGCATAGTGAACGTATTAACCCACTTGGCGAACATTCGCGAGAAAAAAAAACTAATCTTTTTTCTTAACTTGCTTTCAATACACGCGGCCAGTCAAAATGACGCAAATATAGTACAAAGCTAAGAATAACTAGAGTAGAAGAAAAAGAGAAACGAGCCGGGAATCGAAACTGACCTTCCGCCAGGCGGTGGATCATCATCGCCATCTCCGCTGAATGCGACAACTGCATTCAGCTCCTGGAGACTCACACGCCACGACTCGGGTCTCCGTCTCAGACTCGCGAATCCGACACTCACACTATCCGCGTCGTCATCTTTAGCAGGGTCATTAATGTCGTTTTTGTTGTCATTTGTCGAGATCGCACTGTCGACAACATCGGGTATTGAGTGTATTGAATCATTCGACTGAGATTTTTTCCTATTAAGATAAACTTGTGATGCTTTTCTAGGCCAGAGAAGCGGAAAGGAAACGATTAAAGGTTCTGGCACTCCTAATAGTGGTCGCTTAATGTTTCTTAGAATTGTGAAAACTAATGCACGGCAGAATTTTTGTAAAAATGTGAATTTTTCTTGCTCTCATTGAAAGTTTGCTCGAAAAAAGTGCCACGAAACATGTATTTACTCAATACTAGGGAGTTTCTATCACCTGTTTACGAGATATGCTTATTTACATTTTATCTTTGCTTGAGTTTGACGTCTTTCTTTGTTTTTCCTTCTTTTTCTTGTTGCCACTCTCCTCGTTTTTATCCCTACTGGACCTCCTTAAATGCCAGGATCCAGATCCAGGTCTTCTTTTAGAACTGGAACCACCTTGTGATCCCGCTTCTGATTTTCCAGAGACGCTTCCCCGTTTTTTAGCCGGACTTTTTTTCTTGTTGTTCTTAGCTGTTGCTTTGGATGGGGATACTTTTAAAATTGATTCTTGTTGGAGTTCAGTGGGAGCAGTCATGGTCTTGACACCCCCTGTTGTGGCCTTGTAGCCATAGCCGACTTCTAGGTCCATGATGAAGGAAGTTGTCGAAGCATAGAGACCAAAACTTCCGCTGTAAATATTAAGAATTCAACAACTTAAAAGCAATTTAGTCCGCAATCATGTCCGCCAATGGAAATTTTTAACAAAAAAAAAACGAAACAATTTTTAAGGATTAGCTTGAAAACTTTAATCGTGGAGGTTGGTTTTTTCCAAGCATTCCTAGAAGCTGAAGTTAATCAAAAAAAATTTGTTTGGCCAGTCTCATCAATTAAGTTTGAATGAGAGTAAAGAGTGGCTCATCCATTCTTTGCTTTTAACTAGCTAGCTTTTGACTATAGTTTTACTAGTTAAAAATCTAGAAGTTTTTTATTCTTGACACTGAACAACTTCTCGAAAGTTTTTTGTTTGCAACTTGAACAATATTTTAATAGACTTCAGTTTTTTAATCTCAATTAATCAAATTTGAAATTTATTTTTGGGGTCTGAATATACATGGGAAGAAAAATAAATTATTTTACACGAAAAAAAAATCAGTAACATCAAGATTTGAATTTTGTTTTGGTGAAAATTGTTTTGTAGTTGCTCAGCTTGTTTGAGATTCTTAACAGATTTATTCAAATCTTATAACTCCAAATCGGAATTTGAAATCCCGTATATTTTTTGAACAAAAGATCTCATAAAATTTTGAATCTTGGTGACAGGATGCAAGAAGTTTGCAAATTTTGGATCCATATTTTTTAATTACGAGATTAAATATTTTTGTAAGAATTTTTATTGCACTAACTCGGGTGTATTTCGACTTCAACTCAACTGAACTCAACTTCGATTTCAACTAAACTGAACTCACTAGTGTATCTCGACCTGCTGCATCTCTCCGAATCTCAACTCCTTCGCACTGTTCAGTCTACTCCTCGGCTTCTTCTTATTCTTATTCCGACTTCTCTCTTTCGTTTGCCCATCAGCAGTTGCAGAGGGTAATTCGCTTGTGCTCTTTTCATTGTTGCTGTCGTGCTTGTCTTTTTTGTCCTGTTTGCCCATTGCTTCTGGTTCTATTTCTGTCATTTCAGATACTTGCTCACTACAATAATCATCATAATAATAATCATCATCCTAATAATAATCATAATAATTATAATAATCATAAAAATAGTTTTTTTTTTCAAGCCAGAAATTTTTCAGCAAAGCTTGTATGAAATTGAAAGTTTACAATTTACTTCGGCTGGGAGAATACCAAAAGGCATCAGCCTGCCGGGAAGCACCATAAAAGTGTTATTATTTTTTGAACAAAGTTGATATTTTGAGCTTAATCTAAATGGATACCCGAACCTATTCCATAGATCTCAGACTCTATTCCATACTTTGGGATTTTTGACAGCTGAGTTTTAGTCCATACAAACTAATCTTGGCGGTTTCCTACAACTTCACACCAAACCATTAACATCAAATTATCAAATTTTCCGCAATTTAAGTCCTTTATAATTCAACTCTCATTCTTAAAGAAGTACATTTACTACATTACCTAGTATCGTCATCATCTTCATCCATTTCGTCATCCTGAGCAATTGGCATTAAACTGTTGGAGCTCCTCATTGAACCCCCACTCACAGTAACCCCTCCTCCCCCCTCGGTGGTCCCTTCTTGACTGAGAGCTGAGATTGAACTTCTTCTCGAGTTGGCTTCGTTGTTCGCTTTGAGAAGAGAAAGTATGCGCAGACTGCCTTGAAGTTCAGCGGCTGATTTCATACCGCGAGGCGGCACTGGTAGTTTCTGAGGACTGAAAAAAAACAGAACTAATCATTTTTGAATTAAGCTAGTTTAAAGTTTGAAAATAACGTGCTAATCAAAGCAGCCATGTACGATGAATGTGTATTTGCTTTTGAAGACGCTGTGTTACTATTCCCAAAATGTTTGGCTTATTATTTAAAATTTACATGAAAGCTTTTTGAGGTGCAGAAAAAGCATTTATAAAAAATCTTTTCTACACTAAAAATTGAAAACAGAGCTTTGTTCAAAAAAAAATAGAACTGTTTGTTATTCAGGGTGTTTTTATTTTTAAAGGTATGGTGTTATTTCTAAGTTGTTCTGAAAGCAAACTTTTCGAACCGGTTTTTTTTTTAAATTTTGGACGAATCGCGACTGAAAATTTCCAAAAATTAGAATCGCGACTGAAAATTTCCAATAACTCCTTCATTTTATCACGTTTCTTTGTCGTTGCTGCTTTTCCCTGAAATATGAGCAACTTCTCATTTCGTGGTCGGAACAATAAGCTCGAATCAATTGCCGCTAATAAGCAAATCAATCGCCGTTGTGATTTCAATAATGTATTGTCTTGAACTTCAGCTATTAGCAGTAGTTGCAGTTTTAACCCAATTTAGGCAATCATGAGTTCTTTTTAATTTGACATGCACGGTATTGTCAAGCTCGTTACCTCACAGAATAAATTTCATCAGAATAAATGCTAACACAAAATAAACAACTGAAACAGTCACAAGTTCAAAAACACAACCAAATAAAAACTATTGCAATTATGGGTGCTAAAATATGGCGGCATTTACCAATGACCTCTTTTTAGGCAGTCAAAATTGATTTTTTAGCTCTCATCAATCACTGAAAATAACTATTTTGGCCAAATTTTCTGCTCCGCAGGTGTTTTTTTGAAAAAAAAGGCCAACAAAGGCGTTTTAGGTGCTTTTCGGCAAATTTTAAACAAAAAAATGCGTTTTTTCACCCCCTTCTAAATTCGCTATTGGTGTTGAGCGATTACTGACGAAAACTCAGCAGCATAAAATCCACATTTTGCCCTAGTTGTTTGCTGGTATTGGAAAAAGGTCACAACCCGCATTAGGGTAAGGGGTTAGAGATTTTTCTATTCGCTTCAGCGTGGACTCAGATTCAGATTCTTTGGACCTTCGTAGCTTTAAAACTCAGATTTAAATCGGCTAAGTATTCGCGCCTTTAAACTTCAATTTTTATTCGGCTAATTGATCTGTCGGCTCACTGTACCTGGGAGGGTTGAGTGCCTGGGGAGTGGAACTGTGTCGCACTCTCTTCTTGGTAACTTTCCCTGTGTTCACCTTCCGCACATTGTACTCATCACTCCCACCATCAGAAGGGTGGCGTGTCTTCAGAATGCGCCTGAACACAAAAGCACAATCACGATCAGTTTATATTTAAACGGTAAAAAACCTGAAATAGTTGGAAAGAAATTATCTTACAGCTTTTTCATTATCATTAAAAGAAAAACATTTCAAATAAAATGTGTCTGATTTTTTCATATAACTTTTTTTTGCTGTTTTTTAACCTTTTTTTTTCATTCCAATTGAAAGAATAGGTAGAAATTTGTTTCGATTAAAAATTAAAAACTCTAATTTCAAAACAAACAACTCAGAACAAGATTTTTTGTTTTCAGTTACTAATACTAAATGATTTATAAGAATAAAAAAAATTTTCCTTTCTTCAATTAATTTTAAATCAAAGTTTTTGAATTGTTCAGAGGCTGTCAAAAAAATTTCTGAAAAAAAACGATTAATAAATATAGTTTAATCCGATTAATAAAGTTTCGTCAATGCAATAAAATGTTGAAAACTTATTTTAATTTGCAACTCTTTTTTGAAAATTGGTCAATATTGAAGAATTCTTGGATTATAATTTCATATATCAAGTTTTTGCTCTGTTGTCAGCTTGTGTTAAACCAGTGAATTTTTTTCGGCTATTATACAATTCTAGACTAAGTAAAAAAGCGTGTCGTGTAATTTAGTTCCAAGAAAACTGTGAAATGATTTTTGCTTTAAAACCAAAAAAATTCGAACACATTTTGACAAACTCTTGTGCTAGATTCAAACTTGGATTCGAAAAAACACCTTTCTAAATCAAAATTTGCCAAATCACATTCCCTTATTTTTGCAACAATTCAGACTCCAATCATAACGAAACATTAAGTATGTAAACACGATATTTATTTTTTGGGTGCTTGAACTTAAGGCTCAAATCGTAATTTATCGCAATTTTCAAGATAGGTAAAGAAATTTTATCTGAAGATGTTATATGAAGATATTATATGAAAGATATTACAAGTGTTTTTAACATAGAAACTTTGCATGAAAAGGCCCGCAAGAAACGTTTATCGTTTTTTGTCGCAAATCTATTCTGTATTTAAACAAAATTTTATTTTTGAATAAATAACGTGGTTAAAATTTTAAAAGTTAATTTGTATAGGTTTATGCAATTAGTGGAAACCTAAAATTTTGTTTAGTACAAGACAGTTCAGCCACTTTAACACTTCGTTTGTTTTTCATTGGTACCAGAAAATTCAGCTGTTCGGAACATAATTTTTTGTGCCGATTGTAAACTTGGAGTGATTCCTATTCACCTTACTACTACCAAACTATTTTTGAAATCAAAACAATCTGAAAAAGAATTTCAAATATAGTTCTGTTTATTGGGCACGTATTATCTGTGGTTATCCGTAGTTACCTTGTCTGCAATCAATTTAACGAGGATGACCGGTTGCTGTGCAAGTAGCATAGAATGTTCCTACCTTGTTCATAGAAAAAACTACAAGTAAAAATTCTTAAAATTAATAAGTTCTTCAAGTTACTGTCGTTTTTTTTGTGCGTGGTGTGATGAGACGACTTCACTCACGCGTAAAACTTTAGTAATTTAGGCATGATTGAAAGCAGTTGTTCGAAAAAGAATAAAAAACAAAAAACAAAAAAATGTCAAAAAAAAAATTTCAAAAAATTTTCTATTTTTTATACCTAAAATTTTTAATTTTTTTTTTAGAAAGTGCCAACTAAAGCTTCCACTTTGTGTGAAAACTGAAGTTAATTGCTATATTTGGTCGAAATTAGACAAAATCAAAATTTTTAAACCGGTTTCTCTCAATTACAATGTGCCTCCACATTTTTCAATTGGTCGGAACAACAATTATAGCCGGTTACTGTGCTAATTAGTAAAGAGTTTTTTGGTGTGATGTGAGAAAAAGATCTGAAAAAAACTAAGATTAATCAAATTTGAAAGTCATAGTAAAATAGACAAACTGAAAAACAATTTTTCTATAAAAAGTGACTACAAAAACGAAAAAAAAAAAAGAATTAATGTTCGAAAATATGTTCAATTTTTTTGCAGTTTTTTTTTTTACTTTTTTAAGTTTTGATTCCCAAAAAAGCACTATAAAACTATAAAAAATACTAAAGTTTCTCGAGTAAAACTAAGTTCTTAGGTTTTAAATTAAATTATTGTTTGCTTTCAAGCCAAAAAAAATTATTAGAAAAATTACGACATTATTCGTTCAAATTAAGACGGAAAACCAAAAATTTCACGATCCTGAGAAAAAACTTTCAATATTTTTATTGTCGTTCGAATCACGATTGGAAGGGCTTTTTTGTTTGATATACCACTGAACTCTCTCGATGATAGTTTTTGATAGCTGATTTTGGCTGGAAAACGAAAAAAGAAAAAAATTAAACACACCCGAATACAAAGTTTGCTTCGGAGCAAAAATGCTTTTATATAGAGTTTTGAATGAAGGAAAAAAAGATCTTAAAGTGTTTCAAAAAAAATTGTGAACAAGTTCATTCGATATGCAATCTTAGTACAAATCGATAAACTTCAGAGTCGTTTCCAGAATAATTTGGGTTATATAATAGACTTGCATCAAGTTAATCCGGAATCGATTCTGACCCAACATTTGTTTCAGAAAGGCTTTCAGATGAAACGTCCTTTCACTTTTGAGACGGGGAGATTAGAAGGTCCCAACCGGTTCTGAAAAGTCCATCAAGCAACGTTGGGTCAAAAGTCGATATTTGGCTGAAGAAAATCTAAAGCCGCGCAAATAATCCATACATTCTTTGAAAGTTGGAACAAAAATGTGCATCAACTTTTGTTGCTAGTTTATTGAAAATACTGCATTCAACATACAACACGAGCAAGAAGTGTATTTCCGAAGAGGTTTTAACTGAGAATATGGCCACAAAAACGACTCAGTTTTTTTTCAAAAAATATTTTTTTTCTGCTTTTTTTTCTGCAAAAAAAAAGTGATTGCAAGAAAGTTGCTTATCACAAAAAGTAGTTGCTTAAGGAACTGCGATGTCAGACTGTATGAATAAAAGATGTGACAACATGATTAAGGTGATCCTACTTTCTAGGTACATCGGGAACATCGACTGAGTCAGAGATAGAAGGACTGTCTCTTCTCAGAATGGAGGGCATGGTGTAGATGTTCTCGTCTGGACCAGGGCGAGAAGAGGGAACCAGAGTGGGGAACTCGTCTTCGTTGCTCTCTTCGTTTTCATCCTCCACTCGACTGTTTCTAAATATAGTTCATCACTAAGTGTAGGCAATAAAGGTGATCAAGTGGTTTTTGACAGTTTTTTTTTGCTTAATGAAAATATTCCGACGTGTAATTGAGCAATTTAGATTACATAACTTTCCTCAAACTCAATGATGAAAAACAATATCGTTAACAAACTGACATTCCCTATGGAATTGGACGTTTTTGTGTCCAACCAGGAATAGAAAGACGAAGGCATCAGTGTAATTTTGTTTCAAAATTGATTCAAATTATTTGCTTAAATTATTATTCAAAACTTTTCATACTGACACTTTAGTCAATGTATTTTATATCAAAAAGAAGGAAAAACAAATAAAAAACGCTTGAAGAGCAATAACTAACTGGTCGGTAATGTTAAGGAACAATCACGGTAACAACAAACCTTACATATAACTGTTGAAAAAAATCAAGTGAATAGAGTGTTATTTACTATTCCCGCCGTCCCCATTGCAAAAATAAGAAGGCGACTTATTCCAACTGTAAACTTGTATGTGATTTATCGACGATGATGTCATTTATTAAAACTTTCATTAGGATGAAAAAATCTTGAGAAGGTACCACTAAAGTGCAAAAATATTTAACAGGAATCGTCTCGTCAATTGTTCAGGACTCAACTTGTTATAATATTGTTAGATTATTGTTTATAATCTGACCTGTTGCTGTTTTTGAGGGAGGACTTGAGCGATGATCTGGAGCCTGTAGCAGTATCCCTGTTGTTGTCTAGACTTCGCATGTATGAAGCTAGGAATCTATCGGGGTCTTGAGAGGTGCGAGCGCTGAAAAAATATACAATGAATTTTTCAGTAACAAAAATTTGCTAAATTAAAAAATAAATGGTGTAAATGCCGGGGATTGGTATTTTTTTTGGAAAACGTTCCCTGGCACTTACTGCTGCGAAAAAAAAAATTGCTGCGATAACCTCGAAAGCCATAATTGCGATGGAGCCATTTAAAGCATAACTTCACTTTGGTCAATCTCACTGCATTAAATCGCGAAAAAATGGGCATTTTGCAGAACCAAAATAAAAGTTGTTGAATTTAACCAGTAGTAATAACTAAGAGGAAAACATTACTTGGGTTCAACTCCGTTGCTTCTGTTAAACTGTGGACCCCCACCCGGACCAACGTGCCATGACGATGGCCTCTCACTGGGGGGACGCAGAGTCGCAATGGGACTTGATCTGTTCGAAGTGGGGATGGAATTGTCGGCCTGTTCTGCTTTCGGCTCAAAGACACTTCTTCTATCGGCCACGTTGTTTGTGAAGTTGTCCACCGATGCCCAGTCGTGGCAAGGAATGTCATTAATGGATCTGAGAAAAAAGCAATACAACTTGGTTCAAAACGTTTTTTAAAATGGCTCAAGTTTCTAATTCTTTGTAATAAACTAAATTCTCGGTGGTAATCATGTAAAAAATCAAACACTACATATAGACATGATATAGCAGCTTATAGGACGTCAGAATTTTGAAGTCGCATAAAATCTGTGAAGTCTTACCCGGTTACTGAAAGTTCCGCTGCCCCTGGCGTTGATCTGTGGCGAACTCTGGGCCTAGTCGGAGGAAGAATGTCCAGTGGTGCGAATCCATTTGGGGCGTCGTGGTCACGCCTGAAACATTTTTTTTTCTTCAAAAACTCGAGGCCAATTTGTGTATTCTCTGAATTGTAAGTGGATTTCGCAACAAGGACGCTCTCTTTGATCTTCACTTCTTCGTTCGTTTTCTTTGATCGTTTCGGCAAAATTTTAACATGTTTAAAGACTTGTTTCCGGATTCCAGAGACCTACAAAGACCAAGTTGTCAAATTGTTGAAAAATTTACTTCATTCTTTGTCTGATATTTGTCAGCAACTCTAAGTTCAGAACAGAAACTTCGAAATTTTTCAGTTCTTAAAAAATGGCTTAACATAACTTGAATCGTTTTGACATCTGTTTTTTGATTCAGTTGCTCAGAAAATTGGGACGAACACCTCACCTGCGAATAGTGTTGTCTGTTTCGTCTATTTGATCTCCACTACCAGAGAGTCCATTTTGAGAGAGACGTTTGAAGTTGTCGGTTGATTTAGAGCTGCTCCAAACAATCAAAACTAATAGTTGGTTAAAGAACATAAGTATTTTCGAAGGTGTTTCAAAAAGGTTAATTCGAACAGTAAAAATTGTATCGAAGTTTTGCCGATTATAAACTTTATGTGGCCAATTTTAAAAGTTTCTAGATTGAAAAACTGTTGCCAGCCTCGCTTTTATAGTTGGTTCTCAAACGTTTTCAATCACTATACAAAAAAACTTCAGCTTTATTCATTAAATCAGGTTTTATTTAGAGCCGTATGAGCCAAGGAGCTTTCGCGCTAGTTGAAATTGCTGCAATTCTTGTGTGCACCTTTCCATAAAAACGTTGGGTACTGTAAAAAAAAACTTAATTTAGATCACACACACAGCAGAAGATCACGGTAAGAGAATAAATCCTAAAATGAGATTGAAGTGATCTAACCTGGACACTGAGTTCAATCTACTGCGACTTCTATCCCTTGGCAGGGGAGCCGGGATACTCTCCTCAGGTTTGGGGGGAGGGGGGAGGGGTCTGCTTCCTCTAGTATCACCATCCACCATATCTAACCCATCGCGACTTCCTCCGTCTCTCTCCCGTGGGGGTAAAATGGGGGGAGTCCTGGGAGCGGGGGCGAATTTAGGCGGGGTTAGAGTCGCACCCGACGTTGTTCCATTTGAACCCGACCCGGGAACAGTTGCTGCAGGATCTTCTAAAAGGCACTCTCGACTTCCTCCTCTTGATGGCAAAGGTGGGGGTTCTCTAGGGGGTATTGAGGGGGGTTGGGATTGCGTGTAGACTGTATCGGCGGGGGGCAATGGGTCATTGTGACCCCGTTTGACCCTATGACCTCCAGAAGGCATTTGCGCTGTATAACTTTTGGCAAAATTATATTAAGTTCTAGTCCTCATATATAATGTAGGTCTTCGAAATTCAGGAATTAGACTGCGAAGGTCATAATTAAGCCCATCCTCCAATTATTTCGAGATGCAGAATGCTAAGATGAGACACAGGAAAGTTTGCAGAAACAGTTCAAAAACGGGAACGTAAAAACTTAATAAACTGTTGGAAGAAAAATTTTTAAAAATTTATTTAAGCAATTGTTTCACAAACTCACAAAAATGGAAATGAATTTCAAAAAATGAACTCTTTGGCAGCAAATATATGACAATGTTTTTTCAATTTTTCATTTAGTTCGTGTGAAGCAACCTCTGGGGACAAATTTAGTTCAAAGGTTAAGCCGATCTGAGGCATTTTTGGGGTAACATTTAAATAAAAACAACCACCAAAGCAGGTAAAATCTGCCATGTAAGTGACACATACTGCGTTGGTAGCTGAAAATAACTGAATATCCACACGCGAAATTTACTCCATTCCTATTTTCCAACTGAATACGGCACATTACAATTTAGTTCACCATGTTTGAAAGCGTTGCTTGCGTTGGTTGTTGGTGTGTGCTGTATAAAATATTCGCGTTATTTTCCAAGTATATGGAAGAAATATAAAAGAAAACGCAGGCTTGGGATAAAATGGAAAATGCATAATAAAAAGTATACGCTTTTACCTTAGTGGTGCGATGGTACAGCGGTTAAAAAATGTGGATTAAAGGTGAAATAGGTTTTTTATAGCGGATTTCACCTTTGGTTATTCTGCTGGAGAAAGGTCGAGTAGATTGCTCTGGGAACATTTGCACTAGTTCATTGATCTTCAAGAGTCAGAAGAGGCTTTTTAGTTTTCAGAGGGTTAACACACACTGCCAAAACTCAAATAAATTTGATTTTGCTTTGAAAAAAGTATGTAAATTAAATTGAGATTAATTTTAGTCTACAAAAAAACCTGCTCAGGTTCTTTTAAAATTGATTAAAATGGTTTTGGCAAGATTTGGGTGGATTTAAGCTAATACTACCAAGTCCTTCCAATTTGATTTAAAACCGTTTTTAGTCACTTAATTGATTCAAAAATTTCAAGATCAATTTAAATCGATTTAAAAGCCACTTGAATTCGTAAAATATGCATCGTTAAGCAATTTGAACTGATTTATTGTTCCGACTTTCAATACGAAAGTAACGAATATTTGTGATCAGTTTTAGTCTATAAAAAACCTGCTCAGGTTCTTTTAAAATTGATTAAAGTGGTTTTGGCAAGATTTGGGTGGATTTAAGCTATAACTACCAAGTCCATCCAATTAGATTTAAAACCGTTTTTAGACACTTAATATGATTCAAATTTTTCAAGATCATTTTAAATCGATTCAAAAGCCACTTGAATTTGTAAAATATGCATCGCTAAGCAATTTGAACTGATTTTTTGTCCCGACTTTTGATACGAAAGTAACCGAATATTGGTGCTCGGGGTGGGTTTTTTCCTTCAGACAAATTTCGACTTTTTAACTAGCCATTTTTGACAAAATTTTTTTTTATCATTCAAAAAATATTGTTGTCTTGAGTTTAAATTTGAAAAGATATTTCAACTTTGATCATGTTTCGTCAAGTTATGGGCGTTTAAAGATTGTCATTTTGGCCGATTTGGGACAATTAACGCGCCATATATTTCGCGCTGTTAACGCGTAAGCGGAGATTTAATCCGTCTGAGAAATCGTTCCAAATTGGTTGAAAGAAGCTTATTTGCCATAATTGATTTGTTACAATGAGCGAAATCTATTCTTTTGTACTTTATATGGCGTGTGGGGAGATCATTTCATTTTAAAAAATATTTTTAGAAAAAAAATTTCATTTTATTTTATTACATCTAGTTTTTTTCTGTTACTAATGCTCCATAGACCTCAAAAGGCAGTCTGATCTTTCAGGGCTTCGCCCTGATACGACCAGTTTTGTATTTATTCCTTATCAATTTGAATCGATCTGAATTCTATTTTATTAGTGCGGAAAAGACTGTTTCATGGCTAAAGTAGACCCACCCGTACCGAACTTTCCTCACAATTTCACGTCTGATCAAACAATTGTCAGACACTAGCTGCTTTCCAGCTCTGTGCATATCTCTTTCATATGTGATCCTTTCTGCCGTTTGCAGACTATACCTGAGTCAGACATGACTATACCTGATCAGACATGACTATACCCGGTCAGACAAGACTATACCTGGTCAGACATGACTATACCTGGTCAGACAGGACTATATGGTCAGACATGACTATACCTGCCTGAGTCAGACAAGACTATACCTGGTCAGACATGACTATACCTGAGTCAGACAAGACTATACCTGGTCAGACATGACTATAACTGCTTCAGGTCTGATCATATAGAAAACTTATCGCCATGTAACGGCAGTAACACAGATGGTTATAACGTAGTCCACTGAAGTCTTACGATAAAATTACAAGCCGGCAGGGTATTTTTATAAGGCAAAGAATCATAATGACTGCCTATTTTTAAATATTTACCTTGATCTTGTATGAATTGTTTTGGGAGCGACCTAGCTCCCAATCCAATCGGATAGTTTAAAAGTTTTATGGTCCGAGCTGTTGTTTTTTTGTTGTGTCTGAGGCATGAAGAAAAAAGATCCTTTGTTTCAGTTATCGTTTCTCGGCCTTTTGGCTAGCATCATAAATAGTATTTGTTTTTGTCAGCTTAATATCTGGCATGCTGGGCATTGCCTGGAACCAATATTAAACTGATTTTTGCTTCTCGAGTTAACACCGAAGCTTGCTTCGGTTGACTCATGGATTGTCCCGGTCTTCAATACCATAATGATATGTCTGCTTCAGGTCTTATCATGCATTTTCAGGCTTGATTATGTCTGGTCCAGGTATGATAATGTAAAGTCAGGTATGATCATGTCTGCTTCAGGTATGATCATGTCTGGTCCAGGTATGATCATGTCTGGTTCAGCTATGATCATATCTGGTCATGGTATGATCATGTAAAGTCAGATCTGAAATATACCTGGGACAGGCCTGATCATACCTGGACCAGACCTGAAGCAGACATGATCATACCTGACTTTTTTCTATAGTTATCATACCTGTACATGTCTGACTCAGACATGTACAGCGAAAAAGAGACTTGCCACAGGACTGATACAGGTCTGAAAGTTGTATGAAATTTCGATGTTCAGATTTAAATTTATTTTAAAACTTCAGTACGGGCAATGGCTGAAGATTCTGGACAAGTTAAAATTTCTGAAACAGTCCAAAACTGATTGAGTTGAACGGCAGGAGATTTCAAAGGTCAGTGCGTAACTATTTGGTCAGATTCCCATATTAGTACACAGGTGTCAAATTTTTTTAAAGAGGAAAATGTCCATTGTTGTTATTCCAAGTAGAAGTAACCTGGAAACTAATCAACAAAAGAAATTTAAAGATAAAAAGTTTTTTTTTCAAAATTTCATGCAATATATTTAACTCATGTATCAATCTGCTGTTTTTATTTGAAGCACTGCAAATCAAACCATGATGAAAGATTTAGAAATTTTGCATAATTTTTTTTGCGAATCGTTTGAAAACAAACAAAGTTTGAAGAAGTAAGAACCACATTTGAGCTACAAAATATAAAAATTTATAACTTCAAAGAAAAATTTACAGATCTTAAATTGGATCCAATTCGATAAAAAATTGAACGAAAAATTGATAATTGATTCTTTAAGAAGAGATTATTTTAAACGGAGCTGCAATAAAGAACAAAAACAACAACAAAAAAACGAGTATCTGGATTTACGCGTGAACTATACAACGTTCTTGCTATTTCAACATAATTTCAAAAGAAAATTTTATGAAATCGAGTACAATATTGGTTCGGAAGTTCCCACTGAAACTTGTTTTTGGCTGTTTATTTAAAAGCTGAACCACAAGTTTTGAAATTAGAATTGATAAATAACGATGTGATATAAATTTTTTCACTTTGTTTTTTTTCAAAAAAATAGTTATGAGCGTTACTTTTTCTGTCTCTTTTTTGAGAGTTTTTTTCTGAAAGTCTGAAAGTCAATTGCTATTCATTTTGTTTTTAGAAACAAAGTCAAAAATGCAAATTCAGTTAAAACATAGCTCATTGTGATTTCTCGAAAGGTGAACAATTTGTTGTTCATGGCGATTCAGAAAGCCTGACTGGTCTTTCTAGTCTGGTCACGTTGATGATCTTCAAATGTTAAAAATTGACAACTTTTGAAAATCATAAATCCCTGATAGAAAAAAAATCAGAGTCATTCATCGCGGATTCAGGTTACGATCAATGTCATTTGAAACGTCATTAGCGCTGAAAAATTTATTGTCAATTCAAGACTAACTTGTCTCTGATGCAGGGTTGGCGTTTTGCAGTTTCAGCATACTGGGAAAAACAGCCAACTTTGAAAAGTGTCTTACGTGGGATTAAGTCTTACGTGGGAAACGTGGGATTAAGTCCACTTTATACTGAATTGTGTTTTTGCGCATTTTTATCTCCATCAAAGCCAGCAAATTGATGAAAACAAGCTCAAACGTCATTCAATCCACAAGTTTAGGTATAACTAGTACACAAGTAGATCGTTAGATACTTTCAAAGATCTTACTAAACTTATAATGTGTTTTAGCCTGGGTCAGCTAGGAAAAGGGGCTCAAGTGAAGGATGAATAACCGAAACTCTTCACTGTTTATCTTTATTAAAATGGTTAGTTTTTCAAAAAATTCTGTTAGTCTTGGGTCGTTGATAAGAGTTGGAGAGTGCATCGACGTTTGAGGTCGTTAGACATTTTTTACTAGGAGGTGGGGAGAACAATTTTGTTCCGTTTGATCCAAGGGAAGCCTTGATGATCAAATATCTTGTAGGTGAATTAAAAATTAGATTGAAGTCCAAAATTTAAGATCCAAGGATAGCCTTGATGATCTGGTTTAGGGAAAACTTAGATATTTGACAAACAAGGATATGCCTTGGTAATGTTTCAGCTGAAGATTTAAGTTTAAGGAAAAGTTATGAATTAAGGATTGATTTAAAAGTTAGAAAATTAAACGATTTTTATTTCTAGTTGATTATGGTTATGTTTTAGATGAAGAAACAAAGAAGCATTAGCTATGAAAGAGTGGGAATACAAGTCTTTGAGAAGCAAGTAACTTCTATAAATTTTAAAAAAATTTCAATTTAACTAATAACTAATTTTCGTGTTTTTTATTTAATCAATTTTACTTCACAAAAATTTTAAAATTATGCAGATTTGAAGAAAAGAACGACTTAAGTATTTGAATTTGTTATTATGTTTAAAATATGTTTATAGATCATTAGGAAGTACATGGCTTGAGAATGAAATTTACAAGTAACTTTTATTTATTGTGAGAGAATGAAAGTTTACTGCATTGAGAACTTTGAAAAGAAATAATCATTACAGTTTGCGTCGTTTCACGATGTAGAAGCTTGGTCTGCTGTTCGTGTTTTGACCTGGTGGTTGCCGTGTCGTTTGAAGTAATTGAGTAGACGTATTGAGACGTAGAGACATACTTATTGAGTTATCTATACTATCTAACATTTTGCAATGTTTTTTGGATCTTATTTCTATTTCGAATTTGCTAAATCTAAGATTGTCAGGAGGTATTGTTCGAGATCATGATTGGTTAGTTAGAAATATTTTATAGAGATAGTTTCATCAGTAAACTAATTGGATATAAATACTAGTTTTAAGCTGGTTCCATTTTTCATGAAAATTTCATTTTTTTTTATCAACAAGTATAAATTTTATTCAGTCCGCCTTCAGTCTTTGTTTGGCCAGGATAAAAATGGGAGAGCCTCGTAAATATAGAGCCTCAGCGTTAGAAGCTAGGACGTTAGACTACAGACTTTTTTGACAAAGAATTAAGAACCGGAGCTCCTAGTGTTGTTTAAAAAACAAAATGGATCACCCGAAATCATATTGGCAATTATTATGTTTCACTCTGCTGTAAAAGAGTAGCTTAGAAATTAGCAGAAAGTATTCCCACCACAAGTATCATAGCAAAGAAAAACTGGATAAAAACGATAAATAACTGTAGTAAGAGATTTTTTTTACTTGTGCAGAGTAGTTGCTGAGTGATTAGCTAATCAATAAATTGGAAAATGAGTAGGAAAAAAAAGGATCAAGTTTGGGACCAAATCTGTCCTAACTAAAAAATTAGGCCCAATTTTTTTGCGTGAATTCTTTTTAGTTTTCGGGTACTTGGGAAACTATAAAAATTTATCTGCACTGATACTGAGAAACTATTGGTTTTTCGCTCCATTCAGCTATTTTACTACAATTTGCAATACACCTTACAGCTTCAATTCAAGTCAGACTGAAATCCTTGTCCTTAGAAGTGAAAAAAAAAAACAAAACTGTGATGTATCATAGCAAGACTAATAGGTTGAAGGCGGAGCACGAAAAGTTAGTTTTCCTTCTAACTTGTTGGAAGGAGTGTTTTAATCTGAAGAAACATTTTGAGTCTAGGGGAAAGTACGCAAACAACACGTTTTTTTCTTTCTTTTTGAAAATTTTAAATCAATCAAAACATTCCCCGGTTTGATCAAAATTTTCATTTTTCTTACAAAACAAGGCTTTAAAAATTTCACGAAACCTATGGTCTTTTTTTTCAAGAAAATTGTAATTTAGGAACCTTTCCTTCAACAATTTTCAAAACTGTTTTTCATAATTTAAAAAAGTTTCTTATACTCATAGACCAAATTGGAACCTGATCTAAACTAAATTTTATTATTGGATAAATTAGATATTTTACCACTGTAAAATATTTATTATTGACCAATCATATTCCATCTAACTAACAACCCACTTATTTGTAAGTGCTGAAACTACTTGTAATTTCAGCACCAGAGAGATTTGAATTTAACTTAGAAATTAGTTACCTCTCCAAGCGAACTTCAGCAGTCGCAATAAGCCAGTATACTCTAGATCTATTGAGCCTAGCAGAGACTAGTTAAACACCCTGAGACTAGTAGATATAAGAGTAAGATTAGGATCGGTATTAGACAAAGAAGTTGCACGAATCTATCCGGCCGAAAATAAGATAGACGAGCACCCTATCCGAAATCACTCTATGAGTTACACCTCGAACATAACTCATCTGGTGCGACCATAAGTCTCGATCAAGACCTTAAAAAACAAATTAGTTTAAAACTAACAGATAAGATTAGAATTAGACAAAAATATTATCAAAATGTTACATGATAATAATTTAAATGAAATGTCTCTACGACTCAATAGATCAGAGCCGCTATTCCGTACAATACTAGAATTAACCGGCATTGGAAGAAAATCTCGGACAAGAGACGATCTACGACGAAGAAACTTACCATTAAGCTTCGTGGTCGTACGGCAAAAGCCAACACAAACTTTTATATTTAGAATCTTTTTAGCAATAATATTAGATTTTCATTTGCAAACATAAACCTTTGAAGCAAATCTTCAATGATTATTTTAGGCGCTAAATAAAATTACTATTGTACAATAACGATTGATAAAAAGATGTCAAATCGTTCCCTCAACTTCTGCAGTACTATATAAAACATATTTGAAAAATATTAGTATACATAAAACATCCTGTTGCTCCAGCTTCATCACCTAAACATAACAGCAATCATAAAGCCAACTAACATCATTAAAAACTAAAACCTTTTACCAATAAATTTAAACCATTTTAAACTTTTTTTCGTTTAATCTTAAACCAGATCATCAAGGCTTTCCTTGGATCTAAATAAATTTTCTACTTTATCAATTTTAAATTCTGATCATCAAGGCTTATCCTTGGATCAAAAAGAACAATTTTATTCTCACCCACTCACTTATCAAGTGTCTAATGACCTCAAACGTCGATTCACTATCCAACCATTTCAAAAGACCCAGGACTAATAGAAATTTTTAATATCACTAACCATTCAAATTAGGGTAAACAGTGAAGAGCTTCGGTTATTCATCCTTCACTTGAACCCTCCTCTTACCTGAACCAGGATAAATCTTAAACTTAGTAAATTTAAAATAGTATCTAACGAACTACTTGCGTTCTAATTATACCTGAACCTTGTGGATCGATTTACTATTCTCCAACCCTTGAACACAATCACTACCCCTAAGTAAGATTAAGTAAATTAACACCTTAATTTAGACTAGCCACGAGAAAGTAAAAAATCTTTCTCCGGAATCGATATACCTTTCTTCCAACCCTGAACAAAAGACCTAGGTTAAGCTAACCAAAAAATTGTAAGGACTAACAGTCTAGAAAAATAAAAATCACTAATAACTTCTTGTATCCCTCATCCTAAATCCTATGTCATTAAAAAACTTAGGAAATAAACAAACAATCGTTTTACACAATTGTGAAATAGACAACCAAAAATACGATCTTGTAAAAACCCCACATACACAAACAGTTGGATACATTCGAACAAAACGACAAACAACAAAAAGAAAAATTATAAGTAAGCAAAGACAAATAACACGAAAAAGATTTTCAAAAAATAGAAATGCATTTTCCGAATCAGAAGCCAGTACGCAAATTAAAATAATCAATAAATAAAAATTGCCCCATCCATGATCAGTTATATTTTTCCGATTCAGAAACAACTTCAAACTCATCAAAAAGAAGAAAAAGAAGAACAAAAAAAAGCAATATAAACACAAACCAGTTTATCCATACAATTGGAATCAACCAATTAGACATATTGATAATCATATAATAACAGTCATCAAACGAAAAAATGAGCAACACTCAGAGTGACGAAATTCCAGATGAAGAAGCAGTTTTTCCTTTTTCTATAAATTCACTCAGTGATAGAGGAAAAACACGATTTTGTAAAAACTTACTTGTAAATCTTTTTGAACCAGGAATTAGTCCATGCAAAGCAGAATTCCCGGATATAAAAATCAAAAGACAAATTATAGAACATTATTTGAAAGACATATGTAGCCTAACACAACAATACGGAATCTACACCATCGAATACACCAACAATTCATGGTAAATATGTAATCCAAACAGACGATTTTGATTTAGAATTTTCAAAAGTATTCACAGAATTTATCAAAAGCATACAATATCAAAATTCAGAGAGAGCAAACTCAATAATCACCACCGAAATTTTTGCAATAATATATAGTTAAATATCTATATTAGAAAAAACAGAAGCTCAAAGTACATCACCAGTCCAAACATCCAAACATACAAAAGTAAGAAACGAAATCACCGCATTTTCAACATTTTTAAATATAATCCGTGAAAATTTCACCAATAATGATCTCTCACAAAACACTAAACATGATTTACAAAAAATACTAGCATGATTTACAATTGATTATTTTACACATAATATTGATTTAATTGAGCAAGCAAGAAAAACCTTTAGACCCCAAAGTACCAATGACGACACTGTCATTGCAGAACAATCAGATTACGTTTGGGACCCGGAATGGTCTCATCCAGCATTTTTAAATTTCCCAGTCAAGCAATAAGTACAATATCTTTTCACAAAGATTATGTAAAAGTAACACCATTAACGATTGACGCAACACCATTAAATTATAATACAATTTTACCCGATACACGAAATAATAGCTTAAATTCAACAGTCATAACTAATGAAAACCTGAATGGAAATAGAAATTTTACACAGCAAGATATTCAAACACCATCACACTTCATAAATGAAGAAAGAGCTCAAACAACAGTAACAACTACACAACAAAGTATTTCACCAATACGTCCAAACCTCACAACACCAAAAAATACAAATACATCACTACCACAAGTAACCTTACAATCGACCGTTAAACCATCGGTTGCTCCAAAATATTCCCATATGGACTATTAGACATATAGACCAATGACAAAACCGTCAAAAACACGGATAACGTTCACGAGAAACACATTTGCAGAACACAATTATAATTATGTACATCAATCAAAAACAAATCAACCCCCCCCAAAAATACACAAAACCTAAACCTCGTATGTTCTCACTATTGGAATCTCCCAAATACATCGACTAATTCAGTAAATTTTCAAGAAAATCCACATCCTCCACAGGATTATAGTGAAAATTACCCATTTTTTCAACAAATTAGGAATAAACAACAAACACCTTATAACACAAATTACTTATCATCTGATGATGATGATTACTATCAACCAGTTTTTTTTGCACCATATGCTCAAGAATATTGCACACAGAGACCGCGACAATCTCAGCCATCCCAAAATATGAAGATTTACCCACAAAATCCAACAGATATGCAGAATCAACAAGCAATTCATATACAAAACCCTTTTAACGCACAATCTTTTCAACCTATACAACCACAAAATCCAATTTCTATGCAATCTTACCAACCAACTCAAATGCAAAATAAAATACCGCTCCAATATTACCTCCAGCAACATGGAATAACAAAAAATCAACTTACAAACTTCTCACAAATGCCAAATGCCGCAGAATCACTACAGATGACTATGAATCCATACCTCATGGGTGGATCGTCAATAGCATCTAATAAAGCATTAATGGTTTTCACAGGAACAGACCCTGATCATTCTTTAGAAGATTACTTAAATGCAGTCACAGCAAATCTAATTTTAAATATAGGACCCGAATTCGCAGATTTTCAAATGAAACAATTAAACAATTAGCAGTTCGAATCGAAACACTGATTCGAAAAGCATACTAACTCAATACTCATGAATACAAAAACACAAAAATGACAGAAATTTTATTGATGACCTTAACACCTCAATTAAGGAAAATAGCTATAAAAAAGAGAGCATCTCATCCTTCCTCAATTCAAGAACCAGATTTAGATTTTAGAAAATTAGTGGATAAACTAGAACAAGCAGAAATCACAATGAAACTCGAAGAAACAAAAAAATTAAAACTAAAGTATGTTAATTGGATCGAAACAAATACTACACATATAAATAACATACAAGGATCAGATACAGACCTGATTGAAAAAATCACTGAAATACTCAACATCTATGAAGAGAACCCAAACTTTAAAAGTGTAATTATTGGTGTAATTATTGCCGACGATACGGACACAGTATTACCGAATGTAAAAAAAAACCACAAGACAATCAGAATAAATCTCAAAAGCACAAAGAACCAAATAAATCATTCTATCAATATATGAAAAAAGATCAAAACCTACCAAACAAAAATATATGTAGTAATAATAAGGAACAATAAGGAATAATAAGAAGAATTCAGGAAAACCACTTCCAAGCAACTCAAATTATTCAAGAAATCAATCACCATTAAACTCTAGTTATGAAGGTAGATCGCCCGAACAAAAAAATTCACGAAATTTCTCACAAGTTAGATATAGTCGATCGAATAGCCAAAATAACCAAAACAGAAATAACTATTCACAATCGAATTCAAACAACAGAATTTGTTTCTGCATCCAGTTCCCATTAAAACCCAAGGAATAGACACTATTCCCATAATAGATAACGAAACTCATCATACAACAGAAATAGAAACTATTTAAACAATAGGAATAGAAGTTATTCCAACAATCGAAATCAGAACTATCCAAACGACAGATCAAGGAACATTTCATATAATTGATCAAATTATAAAAGATCAAATGATAACTATCATAACAGATCACGAAAAAATTCCCTAAATCGAAACTCAAGTTGCAACAATAGATACAGAAATTATTCCCAGTCACCCCATCGGAATAATATTGTTACCCCGATTCTAAACATCGATACAGAAGTAACACACCAAAGCATCAAAGACACATCAATCAAGTGCAAACAAATGAAGAAACAACTTCAGACCTCCCAGGTATCGACGACAGAGAAAATAACGAATTACATTTAAACCACATTAATTGTGAATCAACAGATACTGAAAGTGATACAGATAACACCATCTCAGTAAATATGATAACAGTCGAAAACGACTGTTCACACATAATCCTTTTGTTCACATATACAAGAAAATCACTTGGAACTTCTCCAGAATTATTACACCACACCCATTAATCATAATATTACACAAAATATACAAGAAGTAAACAAAATTAACACTGTAATTAAACTTGATCAAAAAGAGAAACATAATTAAACCTGATCAAAAAGATGAAGTACAATGCTTAAACACAAAACATATTTATCAAAACATCAAAAAACAACAACCAAGAGAAAAATTTTGGACAATTCCATTTCTCTTAGAGAGTCCAAGAAGTAAAGAATTAGAATTCCAACCACCAGATCTTGAAATTGATTTTTTAATCGACTCAGGATCAGAAAAAACATACTCCAACTTCACACAAAATTTTTATTTTCCAAACGCACAAATTTGGATAAAAGTATTATGCAATGATTGTATAATATGTCAATTGAACAAACCTTATCCAAATCAAAAACAATTAGCACAGAAACAAGATTTTAAAGGACAAAGTTTATATTTCAACATTTCATTCGACACATTCGCCATCTTCTGAAGGAAACTCCTACATTATGGTCATTGTTGATGCATTTACGCACTATGTAGCACCCAATCCAGTACCACATTGTAATGCTTACTATGCTTACACAACACTTTACTAACACTGGATAGCTAAATTCGGATTACCCGAAATCCTAGTTACAGACAATGGTACAGAATTTATTAATAATAAAATTATCACACTATGCCACTTATAGAACAATAAACATAAACCACGTACATCTCATGCACCTTGGACAAACGGTTTAGTCGAAGGTATGAACCGTTCATTACAAGAATATCTTAGATGTATTATTAATGGAAATGATACACGATACACAGAATGGTCAGCAGATGTAAAATTATTTCCCTTATCATACAATTCACAAATCAGGACAACTTTAGGAATGTCACCATATGAAATGGTTTTTAATCCAAAGCCACGAAAACCAATTATGTTCACAGCAAATGCCCATAAAAATGCACAAGGTTATTGCCAACCAAACAAAGATTCAATTTGTTATAACCTATCCTTACACACACATGATAATGATCATTTTCATCACCCACAAATCCTCAAATTAGCTTCCGGCACACATACCGATTGGATTTTAAATAGAGATAAAAAACACAATGAAATTTACCAAAAAGTAACAAAGAAATTGTTACAAGGCAAAACATTAATAGCCAAATTAATTCACGCTTTGTGCCAGCCACAGATTTAAAAATTGGAACAGTTACCTTAATACCTAATTTTAATACACAAAAAGGAATCTTTAAAAAATTACAACCACTTCGAAAAGGACCATACCAAATAATTGCCAAACCCACTGACGTAACATACAAACTCATAGGCCCAACCAAAAAAGAAATTGTTCAACATCGTAACAATCTATTACCTTACTACCCGAAAGAATACGCATTACGCAAATTAACTCAATTATATTCTTTTTTAGGTTTCAAAGTTATTCAAAACCATACACATACAGAACAAGAAACAAATGTACAGGACGACGTTCATCATAAACAAAATCAAAAGCAAAACACAACTCATAAAAATACAAAAACACCAGACCCAAAAATACCTCAAAAAGAAAGAAAAAACAGGAAAATGATAGAAAAAAACCACAAGAACAAATAGAAAAGTCAGAACACAGAGAAACATCACGACTTAGAAATCAACTACGTAAAAATTACAAAACATTCATCCCACAGTCTAAAGTATTAAAGAAAGTTGAATTTCAAAAACAACTTTGATTTTAAAGTTAATAACTTGTAAACCTCTATATCATTTTGAACTTTCACATTTTCAAGATATCATGCTGAAACATATGCAACAATTCTAGTTTAAATTCAGCCAATAGAATTCACTCAAATCCGTCACCTTCAATATCTCTAACACAAACCTACTAGCCGATAGATATTAATCTCCAGGCTTATCTATAACTATAACTTTACAACCTCCAGGTCAAAAATAAGCAACTCGCTAAAACTTGACAACTAAAATAAATACCATCATAACATTACAACCCTCCCCTATCAAATAACGCAAGATCAACAATATTTTCCCAACTTAGACCTCAAAAACCCTCCAACCGAAAATGGCAAATTAGCCTAAAGTAAAAAAAGACCATAATCATTTGGCCTTAAGTACAAATATTTCAAAAATACCGCAGATTACCCAACAAATAAAAACAAAGCAAAGAAGAATTCCCAAACACCATAAAATTAGCCTCCAACAATTTTTCACAAAACTCAACCCACTTGTCAAAAAATCAATAATTAATCCAACCACACTTGAATTTCGACCCAGAAATCAAAAAATATTGAACGAACGAATCATTTCTTAAATGCTTTTCTCTCTAACAGTCGATACCTTAAAAAAAATAATCATAAACCTTTTCATAAAATTTTTCATTCTATTTAAACTTTTGCTAATTTTTTTTATTGAAACTTTTGAAGCCCTAATAATCCTTTTAATAATTTTTTGCAATATTTTTTTAATTTTCTACTCCCTAATTGAAATATATCCCCAACTTTGCCAAATCATTGACCACATTCCCAGGTACGATAATTCAAAGTCTATTCAAATGATACGAACAGTTTTTAGTAGAACAGATATTTTTTTACTATTCGTAATTTTCATCACATCATTATCATCCCTAATTATGACAACGTGCAAATGTGTAAAAAAAAGCAATAGTCACATTCGCCTTAGCAACAATCCTTTCAATTCTTTTCATCGAAGAATATTATAATAAACATAAATCTTCCCACTAGAAAAAGATTAATTGGACACATTTCCAAAATTGCTAACCCACCGCCACAAAATCAGTCTTCACCGACATCTTCCCATGAAAATCCAGTCATACTCACACCTATCCAAAACCCCCAAACATCCACACGAGTTTCTTTTCAAGATAACCCGTACACTTTTGAAGAACGACACGCTCGCCTAACTGAACTACTAGAACCAGTTCAGCGACAAGCATCCCTAAGTGAACCAACATAAAATTTGTACCCCATATTACCACAATACTATAATCAAAAAAGACATATTAGTCAAAACCAAAATACAGTTGAAATAAATAGACCAATTATACATCCACGAAGAAAAAGAACTTTTCAAACCCCCAGAGTTCATTTTGATATACCCCAATCACCAACACCAACTACTTCAGAAATCTCAAGTAGTACATTACCAGAAACTCCCACACTCCTTTCACAGCATAGCACCTCAAGTATACCCTCAGATTACTTAGGTTCAACAGCAATATCTGAACAAATACGTGAAAATCCTTTTAACCCCCCCCCCCCCCTAATCCCACCGAACGACTACCATATTGGGCAAAACACTCATATGCACAAGGTGAACTAAACATAGTAAATGAACCAATAGATATTTCTACTGATACAACACTATCATCGTTACCAGAAACATTATCACTCCCGTCACCACCATCATTAAGTCAAATCTCACCGACTTTTTTCCCTTTAAATTTCCCAAATAACCTCGACGCTAGATAACGAGAACAATCATCGTCAAATATCCCTTTACGATTAGATTGGAACACTTTCGTAACACCGCCCCCACTATTTGGACAACATCAAGAAAGTAACCGACTCCACAGTTGGGCACTCAATATATTACAATATAGACAAGACATCCACGAAGACATTCGTGACCATAATATCCAAATACTCCAACAAAATAGTCTACAATTAAAATTTGAAATCACAATCAGACTTAATAATTTTGTTCAACACCCCTATCCATTAAATCCACCAAATATAACAGCTGAATCGCTACCACCACCATTTATAACAACTGAAGTAATATATAATTACGACAGATATGCAAAAAAAACACAATTGGTTACATAACATTTTATAATCCATACTCCGGATTATCATACACATGTATATTCTAAAAATATTAACATTTCAACACATCCTTTTTCTAATATTTTCCGAAAAATACACGAAAGCATCTCGTTGCAGAGGACCTCAGGATTTATTAGTAACATACTATGATTGTGAAGAAAACGAACAAAAAACACTATACAAATATGCAATAAATCAAGTAACACAATGCGAAACAGAACCACAAGCTATAGAAACTACAGATGAAATAGCAACATTGTATTCAAAAGCCCGAGCAACAACAGTCACAGGATATAAACTTACAGCAACATTTTCCGAAAAGAAAGTACATTGTTCACAAGTTTCCAACGGAAATAAGAACCGACTTGATCACGAATCATTTTACATATGCGAATTAGAAAGAACACAAATCCTACAATCACTCGCATTAGCAGTACTAAAAGTACCTTACGCAGGATCTTTATTATCAGGAAACAGATCAAATTTTCTTGATTACGAAGGAAACATTTTATGGTTTCACACTTGCACCAAAAAAGTATCACCATTATATGTTTTTGAAGATAAACGTTGTTATAAAAGAATCCCCATATTCTACAAAAATAAAGTACTTTTTGTCGACACACTTTCAAGACGAACATATTTTTGGGATACCGCAGTCCCATGTGGATCAGAAAATAGCCACAATGTCGTACAACTAAACCCTGATGAAGATAAATACTACCTACTTACACCGTATCCTACATTAATGCAACCACTCAAAAAGTTTTCACCCGAAAGCATCAGAGCTATCGCTCGTAACCCAAATATTGATCTACAATCAATAGGAATATATTCTAAATCTGATATACAACACCACATATAGAACACAACAGTTTCAAGAATTACTAACACAAATGGACACAATACAAAGACAATCAATCGACCAGAACTTAAGAAAACTTGCCGAAACCGCAGGATTTGCAAACATTTATACACAAGACTACAGCGGATATTTTAAGGATTTTAAAGATTATATATATTTAAACGGTGAAAAATACAGACCACAAGATAATTCACCCATAAATATTTTCAGTTTTGTCACCTTAAAAACGAATTTCTCGCCTTTCTAGGATGGCCCTATTACATCTTAGAAAAATTAACTATCTTTTTTTAACTAAGTTTAATTTTGTAGGATTTCTTTTCTCGCTGTTAAAAGGAATCTGTAACACATGTGCTATACACACACACAATTAAGCCGCCAAGCAAGTGTAGCACGTATACTATTTGCAGGATTTTTTGGAATTTTTTTATCATCAATCAAAAAAATACTTTTAGCTGCACAAATAAAAGAATATAATACGAAAATATCCACAAGACAAAACACATTCGACGAAGAACATAATAATGTAGATACAACACCTACTGCACCACAGATACCACCCCTACCACAAAACCGTCCATTATCATTAGTCCCCCGAAATTTTCGAAACTTAGCAATCACAAATAATCCAACTTTTAGACCAAATACAACACAAAGTCCCATCCAACACATAATGACACATCGTTCACAAAATGATAACAAATATGAGAAAATTATCGAACAACCTCACACCACCACTTTTCAGTCTCAAAATGATCATTTTTTTTAGCCCAAGATGAGCCGACAACTTGGATCCCTCCATCGCTCAAATTCCCACCCAGCCAACCTCCAAACTCATATCCCAATTATCTCACTTTTTGCTTTCCCGCCATCCGATTCTCCAATTATTATTATACTATCAAGCACAAATACTGATACTATATTTCAGTTTTTCATACTATCTCACATTTTAATAACTCCAATGTAGAAACTCCCGACGAATTCGCAGACCCCGAACCATCTCCCTCTACCCATACCCAGACTAATTCCTCAGTTTTTTCGAAACCCCCCTTTCGACCCATCCAATCCAGTCATCCACTCCCTTCCCTTTCCACTCCTTCTTACGCTTCCCAAGAAACCCCAACCTATTCTCCATTTAATTCCGACAGATCACATAATAACTCACCAGAAACCATCCAAATTTCCGAAGAACTCGACAAGTTTATTACATTACAACAACAACTAACACACCCCCACACTTGCAATACATCAACTATCATCAACAGTAACATCATCAAATCCACCAAATGCTACACCCTCTTCAGCTTACACTCCATCATTAGCTCAATCATCCACATCCACCGAAACACCTACCAGCACTAACCGAGCTTACCGCACTTTTAAACGAAAATTCCCAAATCACCCATTTCCAACTAAACCCGGAACAGCCCGAGAATATATTAACCACCCAGAACACACCAACACAAAAATTTTCTTGAAATCACCCTACCCTCATTTCCGCAATATACCTTAAATACCCCTACCTTAACGAAACACGAAATTTTGTTGATGAGCACGTTTTAATGCAAACACTTCATTGGTTAGCTTATTACAATTATACTAACCCCCTTTGTTTACCACTAGCTAACACAACTGAAAATATCGAGAAAAACAAAAATATACTATATAGACTCACCACATCATTAACACCTCGACAATTTACTTACGTTGGATATAAAAAATTATTAAAAACATTCACCGCACCCCGAGTTAACGATTTTTTAATCGAATACTACGACCATAATATCATCCGTCCTAACCAAGATCAATTTTTAGACGAAGATCGCTTTGCAAACGCGCAACTAATCGAAAAAATTTTTATGAAATCATCATACTTATTTACGCTTAATATTTTTGATAAAAAGCATGAGCATACAATTTCAAAAGCACTAGTTGACATACAAGCATATGAAAGCTTCTATGATAAATTTCAGTTATTTTCACTAAGCTTTCACTTTCTTTCACCACAGGATTGCGATTTGCACTGTTCCCACGATATAATGTTACGCACTAATCGAACGCACACTTACACATATTATCGTTTTATACAAAATCATTTTGATTTACACACTCCATCAAGACAACCCCACCATCGTTTTCAGTTTATTAACTCAAAATACACGTCGCCATTTTTTCTTAATTTCACATATTGCATTAAAAATACTTACCTCCACGGCATCCTTCGCAACTATGACCCAGTTACCCAGATGTATATTTTCTGTCCCGCATGAATTCATACAACCTATCGAACTCCCCATAGTAGAATTTATTCATAATTCTAAATATAATCATAAAATCTATAATCTAATCCAAAACACACCTCATGATTTCGCAGTAGGCACAGAAGAACTAAATACCATCAAAGCACTTCAATTGCTTTGGCCACTGCTACAAACTAAAAATGTCATACGCATACTAGCTAAATTACTAACAACATCAGACTTGATTCACGACATCTTCCCCACGGTTTTTTTCCAGATGATCAAGGTAAATATGAATTAAAATAATTTTAACTAATAAATTCAAATTTGTACTAACCATTTTCTAGCAATGTTTTATTTATTTTTTTAGTCTTCATGCCACAATCATCTATAAAACTGAAAAAGACAAATAAAAATACAAACTTGTTAAATTCTATTCAAACTCCTTAATCTTTAGCACTAAATAATGTAGTAAAATTCATACCCAATGTAGTATTTTTATTTATAAATTATTTCCCCACGAAGCAGTAAAATTAAATACGATGAACATTTATAATTTTAAACTTCCCCAAAAGCAGTAAAATTCAATTTCAATGCAATAAATTCATAAAATGAGAAAGCAGTACTAACCTTTTCAAAATTTTCATTCATTCGCACAAGAAATCTATCCAAACTCGCACAGCTCGCCCACGAAGAATTGTTTAAATAATGATTTTAAGTTTCAAGTTTTCACTAACAACAACTCTAACAAGCAATAACAAGTTTCAAACTTTCCTTTAACCCGGTTGGAAAGGAATTATATACTAAATCAAACTAACCAACGCAACTTACTAAACACCACAAATCATAAAATAATAGCATGACTAAGACAAGAAAACCAACGGTACCCAAACCGGATTAACCCAGCTTAAAATTGGATAATTTATTCTTTTGAAGACTATTATAAAGTCTAAGAAAGAAATAATAAAACACAAAAAGTCGCAAGACAAAACCAAACCAAAAACAATTTGATTTTTGAAAAAAGGAGACAACCAAAATAACATAAGAAAGTCCAGAAAAAAAACAACATAAAATGTTATCACATAACAGGACCTCTCAAAGAAACAGCATGCAATCATACTCCCACTCCTGGCCTAACCCACCAGAGAAGGACGTCCTGAGCATGCTTATAGCCGGCCTAACCCACCGCGCTACACCCACGCTTTGTGACCACACTTCAATTTTTAATAAGAGGTACTCAAGGGTGAGTAACTCTTCAAAATAAGTGAACTAAAATAAAACGCTTTCGTGAAAACAACTAACTAAGAACATGATTAAAAACCAAATTAACGAAAATTTATAAAATGTAAATCATACTATGCAGTATATAGATCATACACAACAACAAAGACGAACATCCAAAGACTAGACGATCCCATCTCACTCAAACAAAAGAATGGCTAAATACAACCGACATGCCGTCCACAATCACCTTCAAAAGGATTTAGAGTACGACTTGACTTCGCAGAAAAGGACTTCATTGAACTAGACCAATGACCACCTCGATGTTCAAGTATACGTACAGATCCGAGTTACAAGGCATCCCTTCCAAACACGATTTTCACGCCATTCCCAGACGAGGCTGCACACAAAACAGTTCTCTACTTATACAGAAAAATCTGACATAGCAAACCATTTTGAAATCGGATTGATTTCATTGGGGATCACAGTCGTTGTCGAATGACAAAGTAACAACTTCCTATCCCTGATTCCAACGTCGTGGAACGTTCTTCTTCAAGAGGAACCGGATAAGAAAATGATGTTCGCCAAATACCAACGTTCATCATCCATCCTTCAATTACAGAAAGAAAGATAGTTCTAAAAAACCCCGGATGGGTGGAACCTGATCTAAACTACATTTAATTATTGGATAAATTAGATATTTCACCACTGTAAAATATTTAATATTAACCAATCATATTCCATCTAACTAACAACCCACTTATTTTTAAGTGCTGAAATTACTTGTAATTTCAGCACCAGAGAGATTTGAATTTAACTTAGAAATTAGTTACCTCTCCAAGAGAACTTCAGCAGTCGCAATAAGCCAGTATACTCTAGATCTATTGAGCCTAGCAGAAACTAGTTAAACACCCTGAGACTAGTAGATATAAGAGTAAGATTAGGATCGGTATTAGACTAAGAAGTTGCACGAATCTATCCGGCCGCAAATAAGATAGCGGGACGAGCAGACGGTGTACCCTATCCGAAATTACTCTATGAGTTAACCTACAGGACATAACTCAAAATTTAAAAACTCGCCGAAATACTTTACTGAAGTAACTGCATAACTTTTATAAATAGTTTTCGCTAACTTCAACAGTTGAAGTTGTTGTCTGTCAATATATCCATTACATTCGAAGCTTTATGACATGACTCGCTAAATTAGTTTTTAATGACTACGAAATAAATGCGAATCAGTAATTATTTATAAATGAGAGATTTATTGAAAAAAAATTATTCGGTCCGGAGCTTTTTGCTCGCAATGCTGACCTTCTGTTTTTTTTCAACCAAATCTTGAAAAAAGGCTGGTAGGATGGTCAACAGGGGGTTGCATTTTCAATATACAAGTCACACTCAAAATAGTCGTGCATGAACATTTCAAAAATCGCAAAAACATTCTTAATTAGCAAAACTGAGAAAAGTGAGAATAGATTTTCTTGCGTTCAATGCATTAATACCTTTTAGATGGAACAAAAAAAAACTAAAAAAAAATATTTGAAAAATTATTCTCAAAAAAAGAACTCAAAGTTTTTTGTCAAGTCTGAATTTGGGACCACCAAATGTCAAGGTTAGCAATTTTCAAACCCCGTTGTTTGAGGACGAGTGATCAGCAGGTTGATTGACTTTTTTATGTTCAGTGCATCAAAATTTCTCAGAGAAACAATTTTAATTAAGTGCGATGCGAAACTAAGCGTATCACACGTTCGTAACTGTTTCATCAATGATTGAAATCAAAGGTTGACTTTCTAAGCTTTCCCAAATAACTATAAAGACCCAATTTTTACCAAATTTTCTATACCGCAGGCAAATTTTTGAAAAAACTTTGAAAGGCGTTTTTGGGCACTTTTTGGAAAATTTTGGTCAAAAAATTGCGTTTTTTCAGCGCGCGCTCTGCCCTCAAAATTAGGAAATTTGAAGCCGAAGGCGCGTTTTGAAAATTTTTAGGGTCAGTGAGCCAAAAACGGATTTCTCAAACTAGTACAAAAGGGGTTCCTTTGGGTCGGTAGCGGGTCGAATCCCAGAAGGGAGGAGGCGACCGCCCAACCCCCCACGCCCTCTTTGTAAATCCGCTGGTGATTAAAATGATGTCGACAGTTTTTGATTTTTTTGTTATGTTTTTATGAAAGTTTTCTATGCTCAACGGTCAAAAAAAGAGCAGCCAAAAGTGAGCAATTATATTCTTCAAAACAAGATCCGAGCAGCTTACGTGGCTTTTTTAAACTTGCTTACTCTTTATCTGCTCAAAATAAATCTTAAAGTTTTAGTAAGAGCCGCTTTAGTCGCCCAACCGTTGAGGGTTATTTATCGAAGTTCTTAATCATTGCAGGGAAAACATGATCAACGTTTTCAATATGTGATCATCAAATTAATTATCTCAAGGAAACAAAAAATAGAGCGCCAAGATTAAAGTAAACTGTTCTAAGGACCAAAAAATTAACGTCAGTGTTGAATATCTGATTCGAATAAATCTGATTTGAACATCTCAAAAACTGTTGCACCTTTGAACCTCTTCAAAAGACGCTTATATTTAAAAAGTTATATGCCATTTAATATCTGCTCACGCCATATAATGTTTGCTTGGCATTTGCAATTTTAATGGAAATGTTTTTGCTCGAAAAAAAAATAGCTTGCTTTTGGTTAAATTTAAAATTTAAATTGTATAGTGAGAAAATATACGCATAAAGCAATTATTTTACGAGGATTCCGAACGAGCACTGGGGCTTATCGAGGCGAGACCCTGGAAAAGCAAAAAGCACGAGGATCAAGACACTAACAATTATGAGGAAATGAGTTCATGTAAATTGGAATTACCTATCAGAAAACAGTTTTTAATTATGTATCTGTATTTATTTCAATTGAGATTAACTTTAATCGTTTTAAGTTGTCAAGTAGCAGTTTGTTTAAAGATAAAAAATTTAAAATTGGTTGATTATCTGGTTACAATTCATCTTTTTGTTTATCCGCTCTTACTAGTTGTAATGTAAGAGTTTTTGATTCGCGTAACGGTGTAAAAAATTGCTTAATCTAAATTAACCAAATCTAATTAAACAAATTAAAACTTATTCTTCTGTGGTTATTTCGCTGTTAAGCTTATGCTGAGTCCAGAATATAAGCAGGTTAGTTTTATTCTTTTCGAAAGGTTAATTTTAAAATGAGTCTTAGAATAGTTAGTATTAGTCATTTCAATGAAAGTAGTACGCAGAATAAGGTTGCAGGAAAAAAGAGTTGCAAGACTTTGTTTGCAATCCAATCAACGACCAACGACTTGCATTCAGGAAAGAGTCAGTAATCAAATTTAGGCTAATTTCTTAGTCGAACTTAAAAAATTTTCGAACTGAATTGTTTATAGTAAAAAAAATATCCAATTAAGAATCAACTAAAAATTAGGCAACCGTTTTTGTCAATTTGACTTGGTCAGGCATTGCTAAGAATCTGAAAAAAAACAACAGGGCATTTTTTAAGTAAAAAGGTGAAACTTTTTGAAATAAAGAAGAGCAAAAAAATTTAAAGTAAGAGCAAAACAGAAATCGAGGGTAGTTGGGTTTGTAGGAAGTTAAATTGAGAAGAATGGGTTACAGTTTTTCAGCATCTTGGTACGTGAAACTCACCAACAAGGGGCTCTACATGCCGTTCTTATCATATTGCGATCAAAGATTCAAAGAAGCGGTCCCTAGAACACTTTTCCAAAGAGCTTTCACATGAAACTCTGGTTACCACGGTTTCACCGCAGCTTTTGACAGAGTTTTTGTCTTGTTACGTACAAAACAGGTATTCTGGCGATCTTCTGAACAAAATAGCTAATACGTTATTTCTAGTGCATAAAGAACCAAAAATATTGATCTCTCTGACAATTCTGACGAAAAAATGTGCTTTGGAAGTCAGGACTGTCAAACATATGACAACATCAAAAATCCGGAAACTTTACAGATCTCTGGCAAAACTAGGGTTTTTAGTGTTCACCAGCCTGAAAACAACCAAAAATTGTAAGAAAAGGGACACTAAATTGGCAGTAATTTATAAGTATTCTTGTCAGGAGTGAAAAGCACTTGAATCCCAGAGGTTAGTCGGAAGTGTCAAAACATCCACAAGTCTCTACAAGAACTAACTTCAAATACCTCATGAAACATCCGAGGGCGAAAATAGCCGAATCAATTATCTTAAAAGTCGAAACTCGCGGACCAACTATGCTCAACAACATTTGCAGTTTTTAACTTTTGTTGCTATTTTAAATTTTGCTATTTTTAATTTTTTTCCGCAATTTTCATCTTTTGAACGTAATTTCGATGTCTGGTTGTTTATTTTTCAGATCAAATCAATGCCAAAACTGACGTCAAATTGACGAAACCGTTTACTTTTTAATGGATTTTCAATTGGATATTCTTTTTACTATGTAGATTCAGCAGGTTTTGTATCAGAAATTTTCATATTGATTAAGAACTACAAATTATATTAGCTTTTTGTGAAAAAAAATAAGCTTGAATCAAATAAAATCAATGTTTGTTGTGCACTTTCATCGTTTCTTTTCCTGATTTTGAATAAAATACCATTTACTGACATAAAGGGAAAAATTGTTAACTTTTGCAATGTTTTTTTTTCTTTTTAAAAATCTGAGCCTGAAACTTTTTAATTATCACAAACTTTGGAAATGGAATTAGTAAACTGCAAAAAAACAGCATGAGCATAATAAAATTTACGTTTTTCACTCTATTTAGGACCCCCAAATATGAATCATTAGTTATTTTTGTATCCGTACTGACAGCCACTATGATAAACTCGTCTTCAGGAACAGCGACGAGTTTGTATTAGTGGTCGAAATGAAGTCTTATCTACAATGAGATTGGGTAATGGGTCTTTTTGTTGAAAGCTGCTAGCCTTACATGCTGCCAAATAGCGACAAGAACCTACTTTTTTGACCTACATAACAAAGCAGAGCCTTTTCCACATTGTCGATTTATTTCGACCAAATACGTTTTTGTAAAATCATACATTTCGGACGTTACCCTATTTTGAAATCAATTATAATTTATTCTAATTGATTTCAAAATTGATTATCTTTTTTTCAAATTCTCAAAAAACCTAAAGTCCTAATGGATTATGTTTCAATTGAAATTTCAAATTTGGCGCTCGTAATTTATTAATTCATTAGTGTGAAAGTAAATTTACAATGATTTTCATGTAATTTTTTTACTGAGTGAAGTGATTTACTCGGAATAATCTGTCTGGATCTACAGGTGAAAATTTTGTTTAAAAAGTTTAATTGAAAAATCAATACTCGTTAAAGAATTACCTTTATTGGCAATTTTATCATGCCTGCCTCGATAGATAAAAAACGACTGATTTCGATGTTCGCATTCAGAAAACTACACAGTTTTTCCAAATCTGATAAAAACAAAATCATTCTTCGAAGACTCAGCAAATCTTTAGGAATCTGCTTGTTTTGTTTTCTAACGCGTTAATCCATTAATATTAAATATATTTTTTTTGAGTTGCGATCTTCTTGGATTCGGGTCTGATCTGTATAAAACACTACAGTTACTAAAGCTTTGCATGGCAAAACTTTTCTATCTCAATTCTTCTCCCATCGAAACTTACACGGTTAATTTTAATTCAAGAGAAAACACATGACTTGTATGATCATGTTAAAACAACCTATGATGAATTGTAAGAAACGAAGTGCCGCGCCTGTCAAGCGTCAATTCAACAGTTAAACAAGTGCGCTTTTTGTTACTTTTAATTGAAAAAATCAGAATTTAGCCTGAGGAGTGTGACTGCAAAATTGTTTTGGTTTCCAGTCGTTTTTATATGCAAGAGCTGCTTGCGACGGATTTTTTTTTTCGAAATCAATTATAGCAATTATGTCTTGAACAGACTTTTAGCAATTACAAAGTCCAAATTTGGAGTATAACAGCAAAAAAAATTTTGTCTGATAAACTTGAACTAATCTCCAAACATTTTTTTCCGTTCTAATTCGTTTTTGACCAGCAAAATAATTTTATAAAGAAAAGCCATGAAACTTATATGAAAGAAAAACCATATTTCAACCCCCTCAATCATTTGAAAAAAATAGCCTGAGCACGATACAGCTTGTACTCCTTTAGGACCTTCGATTTTTAATAATCAGGATGGTACCCCGTATACCCCGTATTTTTGTCCCCATAAACAGACGGTACACTCGGACCTTCGAGAGAAATTTAACTCACTATTTTTTGATGTTCTGTGGCCTACAAAAGCTTGGGCTAACACAAAATTTTCATGATCCTGTTAAAACAACATATAACGAAATCTATATATCAAATTTCTACCATATGACAAAATAAACTGCTAAAATTTTTGACAAAATAACGGTAAAACACATGTTCATTTTGTTACTTTCAACAAAATAAAGAGGCATGGTTTAAATTCAAGTCTTTTTATAGGCAGTGATTACATGCGACGTTCTTGCGACAGTTTTGAGGGTTTTTAAGAAACAAACATAACATTTATGTCTTTAAAAGACCTTTTTCACCAAAATAAAGGCAGACCTGATTTAATTTCAAGTCGTTTTTCAAGTCGTTCAAGAGTTTTTTAGAAATCAATCAAGCCATTTGTGATAAAAAGACTTGTGATAAAAACAGATCAACTTTCGGACATTTCTTTGAATAAAGCGTTGTGCTTTTTGGATCGAATACGAAAAATTTTTCTGTTTGATTTGCTTGCAATCTACTCGAAGCGCAATCTACTCGAAATAATTTTTCGGACTTGGTTTTATCTTGACCAGCAGAAAGTATTGATTTGTTCTCGGTTTTATTGATCAATTCGTCTACAATATTAATTTACAGAAACCAATTTTACTAATGAAGGTAATCAATATTCAAATCCTATAATAATTTTTTTTAATTCTGATTCATGAAGAAAACGGCAGAATAATTAGGATCAACAGTACAATCCACCCCCCTATTGTGAAATTGTGTGTCCCCCCTTAGAATCTCCCCCTAACTGTACTTCAAATTTGATATTCGATTCCGTTCAAAATGAACATTTCTCGGAGAGTACTTTTTCACTTCCGAATACTGGTTGACGAATCGTTTTATATGGATAAGAAAATGTATAATATTACCAAAATTTAGTTTTTTGCATTCATTTAGTGATTTTTTAAAAATTCATATTGATCAACTCATTTCGCTCTCAAAGTTCATTTCTCAAATACTTCTATTAAATTTTTCCTGGTAACAACTGCTGGTTTTACTAGCATATAACCAGCATAGTTTGACTTTTTCTGAGTCTACAAACTATCTTCCCATATTGACAGAATTCGTTCAACAGGCGCCATCCAACATTTTTTATCTACATGTAAATATTAAATTACTTCGAATTTTTTTGACTACACACACTGCATTAACCATGCGCACCTACAGCTCCAGTTTTCAATAAGAAAAAAATTTTCCTTCTGGCTCTGATTAAAATATAATTCACAACCCCACTTTATCTCTCCACATAAATCTCTCCACTGAAGAACGGCTTATAACCATCTGTAGTTTTTTCTACGAAACAAGCATATGTAGAAACTAATCATAACATTAAATACCTAATAAATACTCGCGCAACCCCATCCTCGAGAAAACTAAATTTTGGTTACCAAATTTTGTAATAATCGCTTTCACCGAACCCAAGAATTTTTTTTTTTCGAAATGGCCATAATGATAAAAAAACTTTGCATATTCATCAACTTTGATGTAATATAACTTTCAATTGTGATCGAGTTGATCCGCTCAGCCCTACCGAATAAAACCGTGACATCCGTTATGAGGCCAAACTGTATATTTTGTGAATTGTAACCGGATTCCGCAACAAGCTAAAAACAGATTTAAACCGGAACCCGCAATATTGCTACTTTTCTTTGATCGTCTTTGCTGTTTTGGATTCAACAAATATTTAGCTAGAACAATGTACAGCTCAAGTTAACAAAAACAGGCAAATTTGGATCAAAGTTTGCGGAACACGAACAGTTTTTGGAACCATGAACAAATAACAAGACTGCTCGTATCAGGGCGAATCCCTGAATGTTCCGACTGCCTGTTAAGGTCTATGGAGCAAAAAATAACATGAAAAAATTAGATCAAATAAAATAAATGAAAAAAAAATATATTAAAAATTGAGATTTTTCTTAAAACCATCCCCCCACACGCCATATAAAAACAAAACCCTCATAACTTAAAAATGATCACAGGTGAAATATCTTTTCAAATTTAAGCCCAGGACAACAATACTTTTTGAATGATAAAAAAAATTCCGTCAAAAATGGCTAGTTAAAAAGTCGAAATTTGTCTGAAAAAAAACTCGCCCCGAGCACAAATATTCAAATACATTCAATACGAAAGTCGGAATAATAATAATCAACAATTAATAATTTAAGTGCAAAGTAAAATTACACTGTCATGGAATCAGCAACTGTAAGCGGAATCCGCTAATTATACGCGGAATCCGCAAACTGTAAGCTTAACCCTCTTACATTTGCGGAATCCAGTTACATTGCGGAATTCGGAACAACTAGCCATAATTGCTGGTTGCGGATTCTGTGACAAAACTTATATGCCGAGAAAGCTTACGTTACACTTGTTTTAGCGCGGAGTTCATGGAAATTTTGTAAGTGGAAGTTTAAAGACTTGTCTATGGATTATAATGACATACAGACGACCAAAATTGTGCCTATCCATAGCACAGTTAGGTCTCGTAATTCAGAGCTCTCCCAAAGCACCATAAAGACCACATTTTAATTTTTTGTTAAAAATTTGGTCTTTATGGTGCTTTGGGAGAGCTCTGAATTACGAGGTCAAACTATGCAATGAATAGGCACAATTTTGGACGTCTGTATGTCAATATAATCCATAGACAAGTCTTTAAACATCCACTTACAAAATTTCGAAAATTTTTAGGGTCGGTCCGCCAAAAAGAACGACGCAAAACAATGCCACACTTGCTTTTTGGAACAAGTATAGAGACTGGTCCATGGATACCAGTGACCTAGAGACACCAAATTGTTCGCATACCCAGTGCACAGTTTTGCTTGGTAATATCTGAGTTTTTTTAAATCTCTGTAACCCCCCCCCACACACACACACAACCACACACACACACAGAGACACACACGCACACACAGGCACTTCCTGCTTCTTTGCATGCTGAACAATTATCAATAGTAATTCCCAATCGAATTTCCCGGAACTGTTTTCTCTTGTTTCTCTAATTTGAACAGTATTGCTAAGAACAATTACTGGTTTCACTCTGAAACAGTACTAAGTCTTACTAGCAGACCAATTCGGGCACCAATCTACCCAGTCGCATCTTCCTTCTCTAAAGTTATATTTCATGAGTCGCAATTGTAGGTCTTAATAATTTTTTTGTTTTCCAGATTTGGAATTCTTGCTGAACAGTTTTTTTCTCAGTATCCTTAGCATTAAAACGCAATCATGCTCACTGTACGGTTGACATTCAAACCCCAAGCTCAGTTATTGCATTTCAACGTGACGCACGAAAATTCCTTCGGACGTACTGATTAGGTTTTTTTTAGAAAATCCATTGCTAATTTTAGTTTAATCTATCATTGAGCTTTCTAATCAAAACATGATATATCGAGTGTATATAAACCAGCCAAAACTGCGCAGGGCATGTAACCCGGCCGAAAACTTAAGTCATACCCGGGTCGAGGTGCTCGACTTATGTTTCGACTTGAAAATCGAGCAAGTGCAGTTTTGATGCTGAAATTCAGCGGTCGAGAAGCAATTTCAAGTCGAGCACAAAGTCAAAACATACCCAATTTTGGTCGATAGAGTCGAAACATAGCTCGAGAAATTCCAAGCAAAGGTCGAGCACAGCCTAATTTTTTTCAAAATTTTACTTTTCTTAAATTATTTTAATTGAATATAAACTGATAATTAAGCAAAAAATCTGGAAAAGACCTACGTCAGAAAGTCGCATCCGAAACAGTCAATTGAAGAAATTTACGAACCGCAAAACTAAAAGTTTCGTTTATTGGGAAGCAATTTTAAAAAAATTTTAGGGTCAGTCAGCCAAAATGAATGTCACAAAACTATTCCTTTCGTGTTGTCAGGAGGTATAATCCCTAAATCCCTGCTTACCGAGTAAATTTGCTTACCGCAAAACTAAAAGTTTCGGAGGCAATCCCTTAAGTTTTGGAAATCTAAGGATTCCTGCAGCAAGAAAAGTAAATTCTACCGAAATTCCGCAAATATCAGTTTTCACATCAACAGTTTCAGCTTAAATGAATTAAAGTTGCATGACATTTGTGAATGTTACATAATTTTTCATGGTATATAAAAGTTACGAACTTTCGACTGGTTTATACGGTAGCTGGTTTATACTTGGGCTGGTTTATGGGCCACACAATCCTCGTGGTCAGTTAACTTCCTGCGATTGATACTGTTTTGTTTGTTTGAAAGTGTACTCTAATTATTATTTTGCTGTAAATTGCACTCCAGTGAAATGGAACATGAGCTCATAACTTCTGTTTTGACCTTCTTTTTGATGATATAACTGTCTCTTTCCAATGCACATCTGTTATCCAATCTTTTCTAATGGTTACTTCGATTACTTTTGCACAGGGGCGGATCTAGGATTTTCTCGAGGGGGGGGCGGATTTTCAAAAAATTTTCCGAAATTTTGACGACCTTTTTTTTTTTAGGTCGACCAAATTGATTTTTCGAGCTCTCCCAAAGCACTGTTTTGCCCCTACTTTGGCAAAATTTTCTGCGCCGCAGGCAAATTTTTGAAAAAACAGTCAAAAAAGCCGTTTTTGGGCAATTTTTGAAAAATTTTGACAAAAAAATCGCGTTTTTTTTTGGCGCGCGCTCCCCCTCAAAGTTAGTATATATTGGCGCTGAAGGCGCCTTTAGAAAAATTTTAGGGTCGGTCGGCCAAAAATGGATTTCGGAAAAAGTATCAAAGGGGGGACCCTTTGGGTCGGAAGGGGGTCGAATCCCTGGGGGGGGGGGGGGGGGGGGAAGGCGTCCGCCCCCCCCTCCCCCCGACCCCCCCCCCCTAAATCCGCCCCTGCTTTTGCACTATCTGATTCAAAAGCCAGTCGCCCCACATCAGTACAATTCCCCCCATTCGGCTTGTCCTTGATTAATTCCTCGTTATGCGTCCCTAAAATGGTTGCATTTGGTTTGTATTAACCGTGAACGGCCAACAAGTTTAAATCGTACCCCATCCCGTCCTTATCCTTACAAACAAGAGTTGCACCCGAACTATTTCACCTAATTTTCAGTTTCGCTATGAAAACATTAAAAAGCTTTACCCAGTAAATAAAAAAGGGATTTACTTAAACGAACCGCTTCCCAAAGCAGGAGCAGAAATAAAAACATCTCCAAAACAGATGGATCTCAAGACCGTCACGAACAACTGTGTGGTTTCGGATGCGAGGAGGACGGGAGAAAAGGGCAAAAAGTATTTCAAAGTAAACAGTGTCGATGAACTGATAAAGCTTGAGAATAATGCAAGAAAAAGAAAGTATGTTCAAGTTGCGAGAGATGATGCGATTGCTCAAAAAGTGTCTCTGCCAATTAAAAGATATAACGCCTCCCAAAATTAGGCAATAAAAGCATCTGTTCCTTTACTACAACGAGGAACTGAAACTATCAATTTTGAGTTACTTATGACGTCTGTGCAAAAAAGGAATTGTCTCATTTGTTTTTTTTGGGGTAGTCTAAATCATTTTTTCGTTTAAGTTGACTTTATGTAGTTCCTCAATACGTTTTCGTTTTTTGCTTTATTGACAATGAAGTAAAATTATTTCAAATCAGTGCTCGATTAACGTATCGGAAGGCCTTTTGTCGGCCTTGCTTGTGATTCCTCAGGAAAATATGACTGGTTTGTAATTAGACAAACGATAAGTCAGTGCAGGGGTCCTTCGAAATAATTTTTTGGTGCAATAAAACTTTTTAACAGCTGTGTGATTACGCTGAGTATGTTTTGAACAAATCCTGTCTCTCTCATCTGAATAATTAAGTATTACTCATCAAAATTCACTGAAAATCAACGGAGAAGTTGCAAAAAATTGTAACTGTTTCACAAAGAAAAGAGACAAAACGAAAAATCATAAGTCGAAGAAAGCGTAGAAGTGAAACTTCGTTTTAATTTTCTAGTTCAAAATTGGTCAAAACAAGTGGGGAAAATCAAAGTGCGTTGCTCGGTTTTAATCAGAAAGGATCGGCAAAAACTAATAAGGGCCTTAAAGTATAAATTGAAGCAAGCAATTTTTACTAAAGAACAAGATCTCTTCCAAAAAATTTTCACGAAATTGAAATTTTGGTTGCTTAACTAAATTCAATGCCAATAGCGATATGTATAACAGAAATATGGCTACGGGAATATCAATTAGTCACTTATTTCAATTAAAGCGTTATCAATTTTTAATTGATCGTTCAAGAAAAAATAGAGTTGTTTGATAAACATATATGCCAAAGAATCATTTTTCAATGAAACAAAAGTAAATCATAACAATATCCAAACACTGAGTGTCCGAATTGTGACAAAATGAAGAAGCGTCAAAATTTTGTGTGTTTTTAGACCACCCAGCGCAGTTAACTTGCAAACATTAGACAAGCTTTAAAAAAAATTAAATAATCATACGGTTGACCACCAGGCAAAACATGTAGTCTGTGGTAACTTCGACGTGAATTCATTGAACAAAAACAAAAGGAAAGGTTATTTACAAGAACTACTAAATACTTTTGATTGGAAATTCGCCAACAGTATGCAAGCGATCAGAAAAAAGTAGTGAAAACAAACCTTGTATCAATTTTTCTTTCTGCAAGCAAACATATCAAAGCAAATTGCTTCCAACATCAGTAAGCGATCATTACACTGTAACACTTGGTCTAAACATTGATACAGAATCAGAGACTCTCAATTCAAAAGTTTACCGCTAGACCCTGGTATAAACTGGTATGAAGATCTCAGGGCCGGTCATAAACCTGACATCGACAAACCTACGGATCAAATCTCCTTATTAGACTGTAATGATTCAATTTCAAAAGAGTGCTTAAACTTTTTAAAGGCAAAATAATTTTTGATTATTTCCAAAAATTGCGCCTCTGAAAAACGACAAAAAATTTGGATAGATATTGAAATAGAAACGCGGCCACGAAAAAACTTCGATCACTAAACTAGTTTAAAGGCTCTGTATATCAGCGTTGAGCATAAATTATCATATCTATCTAATTTTTGTGAAAAATTAAATGGCTAAGAAAAGGAAAGTTGAAGGTTGAAGCAAATATCCAAATTAAACAATATTTCAGAATGCACAAAGATTTGACAGAATCAGAAAAAAATAAAAAAGATAAACCATTGGAAGACGTTGGTATAAACAAGTTTAATGAGTAATTTCAGATATAGGAAAAAATTTCGCTGCAAAAATTTTGCGACCAGGCAAAAAAACGTGTCGCACTCAAGCAAATATTTCAAAACCAACAAACACAAAATAAATAGAAAAAGTGTTTAAAAATTTGAAACCGAAATACAGCCTTGACTTATCGGATATTTTTGACAGCCTGTACTTTTGAAGTTGTTGACAGCGCTTTTTCAAAAATGATTTTCTTCTTAACTGTTCCGGAAACCCTAAAGTAATACACAAAGACGGCAACAAAAAAGATCCTGCGAGTCTTTGATAACTTTTTTTGTACCATATTTCGGTAAATTGTTTTGAGAAGCTCATTTTTAAGAAGCTGAACGGTTTTTGGACAAAAGTAGGGTGTTCAATCATATTCAGTTTGAGTTCAGATCAAAAGGTGGCACTATATATGCAATTTTATCGCTGATTAAGGAAATTAGATTTTACTGGAGTGGTCAAGCCATCTTAACCCAATGCACTTCCGTGGTCGTAAAAAAAGGCCTTCAATACTCTCGACCATATTCTTCTGCTGGATAAACGCTATTCATTAGTACTTAGAGGTCCTGCAAATTATGCAAACTTTTTTCAGCAAACAGAAAATATTATGTGTACATATCCAGAAAAAAAATCAAAAGTTGAAGGAATCAATTTTGCTGTCCCACAGGAATCAATTTTTGGGTCCACTTCTATTCATCTTATATGTAATTGAAACAGAAAAAAGCAACAGTCCTCAACAAGTTAGTAAGATGTTGCTCTATGCGGATGATACAGTTATAAAAACAACCTCATCTTTAAAAAGCCTGAAAGCAGATCACAAAGATATCCTAAAAGAAACTTTTAATTGGTTAGCGAGCAAAAAATTAACACCAAAGAAAGAACAAAAAACTAAGTTTTTCGACGAAAAACATCAGATGTTAAACATTCAACAGATACAACTATTAATAGCAAAAAAAGAAAACTCGAAAATTTAAATCGCTTTAGTTGAAATTACTTTCCTGGAACTTTTTGCAAGGAAGGTAATTTAATTTACTTTCCTGTAATTACTATAATTAAAAGCTTAACCTTCGAAAACCATGTACGTTTTTCTCAGAAAAAACGTAAGCCTGACAGCCAGACCGAGAAAAACTTTGACGGAAAACCAGCCTCTTCTAACCTATAAAACTTTTGTTCAGTCAATTTTCAATAATGAGTCCTCGCATACGCATCAACTGATAGAACAAATATGGAACACGTAAAAATGATCCTGAAACGGCCTACAAAAACCATATGTTACGATAATATTCCAATAAATTCAATTTATAACACATCATTATAAAAAATTTTCGATTAAAGAATTTCATACTTATGAACTGCTAAAACTTTTATGCAAAGTAAAACGAAGTGAAGGCCAATGTGAAGTTTTACGAAAGAGAATCACTTGAGAAAATCAACAAAAAAAAATTCAATTTTAAAAAATATTGAGAGAACTGTCGTAATACACTCAAAATTTGCGTCAAAGCACTCGATTGCTGCCATAATGCGGGTACTCTTCGACAATTTGCTATTTTAGATTCCTAATTTTACAGTAACGAAAAAAAACTTTTAATAATAAGGAACTAAAAATTTTTTTTATTATGATTAATTTTGTAAGGACTATTCTGGTAAACCCTCAAATTCCATTGAACAGTAAAACTTTTACCCTTTTTTTTCTATAATGATCAAGCTGGACTCTCATCTCAAGGTTTTTTCCCCGGAACTTCAAGGGTACCAAAAACACAATTTTGATTCTCGCTCTGAGACGCCTAAAAACAGGATAAATTTATTCTTACGTTGCTCTCTCAAGTGATGTTTTTGTGAAAAAAAATTTCATTTTTAGTTTTTTACGCGTGATGACTTCACTTTGAAACTGTTTATTATGATTTATTATTAACTCGTGTTTAATTTTTTTATTTAAAAAAAATTATAATATGTTTTTGCTGTAGCTCATATAAAAAAGTTTTGCTTTCAGTTGGAATTTTTTAACTATACTAAAACCCATGATACTAGAATTTTTGACATGAAAAAAACTAAGCAAATAAAAAATATATAACATGAAAAGATTTTAACCGTTAAATTTCTAATCAGTTATAAAACCAGAAAATCTAAATTAATGTCTCGAGTGAATCATACATTTAGCTATATCTGATAAAAAATTATAATCTGTTCTGAATAAAAATCCAGTTCCTGAAGTTCGCAACACATTCTTAACTCAAACCATCTTCCTTCTAAAGTTAAAATGAAGTATTGAAGTTTTTGCTGAAAAGCCTAGGACTTGCTCTGCATGTAGCAGACATTGCAGGCTTCAAGCCGTTTTTATGGCTGTGGTTTCTTGCGACGTTCTTGCGACACGTTTGATTGTTTTTCAGAATCAAGCACACTCCATTTATGTCTCGATCAGACTTGCAGTAGCAACGAAGTCAATTTTCGGACATTGTTTGAATGACGCGTTAGACGTTTTTGGATTGAATGCGAAAATAGATTTCATTTACTTGCTAAGTACTCCAAATAGTTTTTGGACTTGACTGAATCTTGCCCAGCAGAATAACTTGGTTTGATTTCGGTATTTTAATTAATTTGAATACGTGCGACATTCACTGAAACCACTGTTCCCAATGAAGGTAATCACTTTTCGGCTCTTTTTCCTTCCCCCCCCCCACCTGCAATTTTTTACATGTAATATTGTTGACGACATTGTCCGATTGTTATGACAATTTACATACAGACTAATAAGGCCACGACAAACATATTTGGTCTTCATAGTTAACCACTCGTTACATTAATATTTTGAAGCTCGTGTGAGGTGGGGGGAAAAGGAAAAAGAGCCCACTTTTCAACTATTAAAATATTACATTTACTCACCCTATGAGACCCACACTAAAATCTTCCTGTTAGTCACGATTCAAGTTTGCAATTCGATACCGTATGAAGTACGCATTTCAAACAAGCGCCCAAAAAATTGTTTGAGCAAATCTTGGATATGAAAAAAAAAATTATTTCAATTTTTTTTTTCGCAATCGATTGCATTTTTTTGAAATCGTCAATTTACTGCGTCCTAAAAATGACTTCTGAAAAAAAAACATAATTCAACTTCAATAAATAGTTTGAGGGAAAAGTGTGCGGTCAATCTAAAATTTATCCTTGTGATGTTTTATTAGATTTATTATTTCAACAATTGATTTCAGTGTTTTTGGCATAACTTTGTTCCAGTTGAGCCCCGCAGTTCATTTGGGCGAAGTTACTAATAACCGAATTGTGATATTTTTTTATGCACATATTGCGAAGTTTCTTGATTTTTTTGCAATGATCCGTTCATTGAATGCATGTATATGATCAGTTGTCCAATTGGGTTGGCATTCGATCCATTGATATCTCGCATTAATGAGTTATTAAACGCACAATTTTTCTCAATTTGATTGTGATTTCCAATATTTGGAATCATTTCATCTCCCAATCTCTCCCTTTACGTTCATCTACTCCTGGTGTCTTGTGACCTTCTCTGATAAAAATAATTTTACTTGTAAAAAGCGGCCATGAATCAGTAATTTTCGATGTCCACTAAAATATTCTCTTAACTTTTGCAAAAATTAAAATTCGCGATCTTTTATCTTTATCCAAAATTTTTTGATTATTTCTGAATAAGTCATCCACTCCACACTGGAAAGACAATGCACCTTGCTCTTATTATTACATTTCTGTGTTTATACACTTTCTGGCTGCACAAATTTTTTTCTTACTTTTCCCAAAACCTGCAGTTCTTTGTACTGTCAAACAGTAGCAGGACATATTACGCTATTGCATGAACGGCAATTTTCTGTCATCCATCGGCGTCAACCCGGTACGTACCCGAACCCAGTCCATGTTGTTGTGATTAGTCTTATTTCAATCATCTTAGTTTAATTAACCCGTCTTATATGAACTTGTCCATCGCAACTGAAGTCCATCGGTTTGAGCGAGCGTCAGTGCTTTTCTATCTTAGTTGTAAACAACACATACTTTAATCGAACTGTCATTTTACCTTTTAATAATTTTAAGCTAGCTTAGTTAGAGTTTTTGCTCAATTTATTATGGCACAGTCATCTCTAAGCGAATCTGGCATAAGGGGAGTACCTCCAATTTGGCAAACTCATACTATCGATCCCCCAGCGCAATGGGAAAATTGGAGAAATATGTTCCAATAAGCATCAATAGTCAAATAGAATATCGATAAATATATCTTATTAAATCCTTTGGAAATTCTGAAAAAGGAAGATTTGCAAGTGGAGGAAGAACCTCAAAACGATTCGGCGACCCGGTACGTTTAGCAAGGAACGCAGAAGAAAGAAGTAGATTCAATGATTCTGAAAACGCTCAAACCAAAATAGAAACCAAAACTATCAATGGAATGCGAATGGAAGAAGCAGACAAGAAGGTCCGCTCTACGCTTTACCTAGCACTTGAAAGTGAGGGTAAGAGAGTTTTCTCACAAAAGTTTTCCAGCGTAAAAATCCGACGAACAAATTTCGCCGTAATTTGGGAGCTCCTAAACCATGTTTTAATCAGAAATCTCAATGTAACATTCCAATGCCACAAGCTACTTAATACTTAATAGACGCCAGAGACATAGAAAGAGCTTTGAACAGTTCTGGGGCGCTCTAGCTTAAACGCGAAGAAATGGGATATATCCAGCGGAGAGGAAGAGTAGATCCGCGACATCTTCATCAACAACTTGAAAACTAGGAATTCCGGAGGAAATTATTGACCGAAACTCTTCCACCCTAAAAGCCCTAAATATCGCCCTGGTAGATTAAAAAGGGACCTCAGTTCATTTGAAGATGAGAAATTGTTTCAAATCATCTTATCCTGTAAATAATAATGCTGTGAATAACCAGAGGAGTTTTAACAAAAGAGAACGAACTTTAACAGTAGATAGAAGAAGTTCATGTATGAAATGTTAGGGAAAATTACCAAGGGACATCTGCTGACTGTCCAGCGAAGAATACGAACTGTACATCTCTCAACTTTTAGGGCCATTCGACGAAAAATTGTAAATTTCGAGGGAAAAAAAACGTAGATATTGTGAATAATCACAAAGTTGTAGATACCAAAATTTTAAATCCGTTGCATCAACCTGCTCTGTGAATAACCATGCACTTAAAAAGTGTTGAGGTGTAATTAATACATGGTCAGAAACAGGAGAAAGCGATAACGACGATTTTAGAGTATTAAACGTGACTACGATATTGGATAACGGTGGGAAAGAATTGAAGAAACTACTTAACACTGAATTGGAAACAAAAATTTCGTACAACTACATAAACAGATGAACTCAGCCAGCCCAGTAAGTTTTTTGAAAGGAAACGTAATACATGAGCTTTAACTACGCGAACCACAATTGAAAATTAGTAGAGTCGACCAAGCTACGAAAGATTTTTACTGAGGCTTCTTGGATGACCCGATAAAGACCGTGGTAAAAGTCAATGTGCCAGTAAGATCCACCGGCGGAGAGACTTACGACGAAACAACTTTCGTGATAATCGATGGGCGCGAACGAAACATCATAGGAAACGACAATATACCGCACATCGGAGAAGAAGTCGCGCAAAGACCCTTTCCGCACCACAAGAACAGCATTGAAAGTAAGTCATTCATAAACTCGGTAAGATTTTACAAGAAAAGAACCAAAACTATTTTCAAGACAATCAATTGATTAATTGGCAGAGTTGGTAACATAAACAAAAAACTTAAGCTCACGCAGTTTCATGATCTGCTGAAACCAATACAATTCAAAGGGGGTAGGTTTCCGCTACAATTACTTCCGGCGGTAAGCAGAGAGCTCGACAGACTAATTCAGAGGGATATAATAAAAAAACTAGAATCATGCGACTATGATCAATTTGTCAGCCCAATAGTAATTACCTGCAAGAGAGATACATCAATAAAACTCGCGCTAGACTCAAAATTCAAAAATAAACAAACTTTCAAAAATGCTTACCAGATTGCAATTATACCTGAACTAGTAGACATCGTTGTATCACAAATTTCAGAAAAACCCGACAGATAGGTTTGGTTTAGAAATCTAGACCTTAACAGCCAACAAAAATGGACAATTTCACGAGTAGATTTTCGAGAACATTAAATCAGTAACTATTAATTTAGCGCAACGCTCGAACAACTCCACCGGAACGACTGTAGACAGGATTCCTTTGCTAGCCGATTCTCAAGCTCAAACGAAGCTATATACTCAACAAACGATCTCGAATTCCTTGTTTGGGCTCAAAATCACGACAAAACTTATGTGAACGGTTCGGAATTAGAAATCATAACCAATCAAAAAGCACTTTTTTGGCTTTATCTTCCATGGAAATTTTACATATCATAGCATTTTAACAAGATGGTTCGACGGACTGTTACCAATTATTTTTATCATTGGTTATCATACGACAGACTGTTACCAGAATATCTAGCGAGCAAAGGTATGGCCTTCATGCATTAAATCTTAAAATCTCCAATTGGAAAACCAAACGCTGCATCAAATTATGACGAAAAACTTGTCGTAGCAACAATCTCATAGAATAGTTCAAGTATTAACCCGCGGATATTCAGATATTAGACAAGCTAAAGTCACACTCAAATTTGTTTGGGCAAATTTCTTAAAGTTCCAATGACGTAGAACTACGCAAGAAGATTATCGCGTCAACTATTAACTTAGTTAGCTCCGGATTGGAAAAATGCAATTTTAATCATTTTTGTTCCAAGTTCTGGACTACTAAATGTCTTCCCCTGGGCTATTCTAAAATAATTTTCTAAAAATACAACCTCAAAGTTTTTTTTTAAATTACATTCGGTTTATCTAATATTCTCGATGGACTCTAATATTCTAAATAAGGTAAATAAAAAAAGTGGAATTGTTAATACTCCTTAATCTTCTGGCATCATTCTAAGTTTTACAAAAGGAAATATGCCTTCTAATCAACATCACTAGTTAAAAAAAAATAACGGGAACCGCTGAAATTGCCAGAAAAATCATTGAAATTAAGTAATCTCTTTAATAGCAAAAAAAAATTATCTGGCTTACCAAAGAAGATAACATTTTATATCCCATGGTTAGAGCTCTAGAAAATAAAAAAAAGATTCAAACCACTAAATCAGGCAGTTCTTTCAATCTTTTCTACAAATACTTACATACTGCTAACGGACTACTTTATAAAGACAACAAGTTATTTTTACTGTCACGAAAACAGCCGCCATGAAACTCATCCTGGTCAGCTCGGATTAAAATTCCTTTCGGATACGTCTGTTGGCAACATAAAAAAAGATTGATTTACTTCCACGGGAAGAGTTTCTCGAATTGTATAAAAGCAGGTAAAAACGCTAAACCACCAAGTCCTGAAAAAGTTACCGACCTTAAAGTTGTAAATGAAGAAATTAAAAAAAAATTCGCAGGTCATTTAGTTTCTTTGTGGATCATTGTAAATGAATCTTCTTCGTATAGATTTCTTTTCTAAATTCCCCTCGGCGAAAATTACTTCAAGTACTTCACCGAAAACAGTGATCGATCTTCTTGCCAATTATATTCATCTTCATAGACTCGCAATCTCAATGCGAGTCGACCATGATTCGTGCTTTTTCGGAGCATGGTCGATCTTTATGTTATTGATTAGCATAAAGTAAACTTTATATTTTGTACAGTTGCCGACCACCATTCCAACGGATTTGTGGAAAACTCGTTCATAGCGTTCAAACCAAAATTTCAAAAAATTTCCTCAGAACTTCCAAAACCTTCATTTACAAACTCAGTCTTAGAAAATCATTTAGAATTTACGGAGCACAAATCAATCCATTTAAAAAACTCATCAATCAAAATAAGAGCGACTTTTTAGACAACGGAAAATCAATTATGTCAAGAAACAGGGCATACAATTGGGCTTCGGATGAGAGAATAGAAGATGGTTACCTGGACACTCCGTTGGATAACAAAAGTTGAAATCCCGAAGAAAAATGATACCACTCAGAACCAAGCCCTCCACCAACCAAGACTCTCACAGCGATCAATTCAAAAATACTTCCACACAATAAGCCTTTAAAGAAAAGTAGCTTCTTCCGAAAGGTCTATATCGAAGAAATGGGGAGCTTTATTATTGAACTTCGAGAGAGAAACTAATACGTTCTACTAATTCAACGGTGAAATTTGCGGGAAAGTTTTAAAGGAGTCCGATATAGCCATTTAGGATAGTTGTTCGAAACAACCTAAAATTTTCAAAAGTAGTGTCACATTCACTGACTTTAATCGTTTTAATCATGTATACAAAGTAGGAACAAAGAAACAAAAAAATGCGCGAAAAGAAGAAAAGAAGTGGCCATCATTCTGTCGGACAACCTAACAAGGACAAAAACATCAATAAAGAAATCGACACAATGCAGAAACCAGCCTCAGACGCAGAAAAGAATCCAGCCGGAACGCAACTCAAGGAAGAGTTTTTACCAGGTTACCTAGCCCAAAAAAAATTCTTTCTAATTACCCTTTGACACCTCTGACTTAAGCGATTGGGAATGGACCATAGGCGGTTTTCCTGTAGAAACGTAGAAAGGGGTTCATAATTGACTTAAGAAACTATGAATAATCTTAGATGCGAACAAAACCTCATCGGATAAACACCTATAATTGGAATATGTAGATTTAGATTGGATCAAGATACAAGGAAAATCAGCTGATTACTCGATTAGTTTAATACCGGGCCCCCGTTTCACTTCAAACTGGACTGGAATCTCCCGAAATGACGGAGCCGACATCAGAATTTGATTTTTATGACACTACGCCGGATGTAATCCAAACTACCAGAGAACAACCTGTCGAGCCGGTGGTAATGGAGATGGAGGACGATTGCGCAGATAAAATCCCGATGTACGAGGTGGGAGAGTCTGCTGAACATAATAACTTAACTCCTTCTAGACCAAGACGATATCTGGGACCCCTTAGTTTTTATTATGAAAAGTTGTATGTAGATGTTATAGAAGAACAGGCAACGGGGACAGCAGTTAACCCTTCCACGCTTAGTGAGGACACTGCCAGAAATAACATCTACGAAACGAGAACAAGTGCAGAGAAACTTTGGTTGCCCAATCAGTCGAACAGTCAAGTCCCATCATTTCACAAGCTCCGACTGAAGTAGTGCCCGAAACGAGAACGTTTACTGACGAAGAGTTACAGGAACTATTTACTTCCTTGCCGTCCTCAGTGATCGAAAATTCAGACGATTCGGACATCGACTCAGAATTAATCAGACCGAAGCAAGCTCCTGAATAAATTGAAACACGTAATAAAAAAACTAGAATTTTGTTTTGAAAAAACTCACTTTTCCTTTGGATTTTGTAAGCTTTTCATGACGTGCTGGGGTGTTACTTACACTCAAACCTTGAACAAATTTGAAATTTTCAGCTTATGTCTTTAACCATTGGTGCAGTTAGTTATTTCTATTACGTTTAGCCTTTTCTCGGAAAATAGATAATCCATCTAATTGTTTCGCTTAAGCCAGTTTCATGCCTTCCTTTTTAAAACTTCGCCAACAGTAAACAAACAACTGACTTTTGAAACTTCATACTGATGACACCTCCTTAGTCCAGGCAGTTCACATTGAAATTCAGATTTTTGCTATTAAACCCAACGGACAAACCAAACTGCCTTACTTGTATTTTTTGTCAAAATTTCCTTTTTTCAAAAATCCAAAGTGTACTCTTTGCGATTATTTTTCGTAAACTATCCTCGTGCTATCTAGTTAGTTGTGATTTTATTCGTTCGGAGAGGGAGAAAAGATCACCCATTTTGTATGCTCTTACTTTAAATTTTAGGTTAGGGGAAGTGTTGTGATTGTTCTTATTTCAGTAATGTTATTTTAATTAAACGGTCTTATATGACCTAGTCTATCGCAAGGGACCTCCTTCGGAGTCAGCGAGCGTCAGTGTTTTTGTGTCCTAATTATAAATAACACACATTTTAATTGAACTCTTTAATTGAAATTTTAAATAACACAACCTTTTTTAAATTTAAGCTAGCTTAGTTAGAGTTTTAGTACATTTAATTTTTTTGCATAGTTTTTGTAGGCGCAGTGACTAAAATAGGCAAATTAGAGCTTACAATTGATTTCAAAATTTTTTATGCTATGATCAAGATTAAGAAATTATAATTCAATCTAACTAAAAATAATTTTGATAAACTTTGTAATAGAGGCTTTCTTTGAATAGACAATCAAAACCTGCTCAAACTTTGTTCAACATATCTTTAATGGTGATAGGATTTTGTGTTGATTAAACAAACAGGGCCAGTTGCGATATTCGGAAATCATTTTAACGCTGTTTCACTCAAAATGCATTGCATTAAAAGATGTGTGCCTTAATTTTTTCTAATGAGACAGTCAAAAATTGTCAGAAATATTGTCCGCTACTTGTTTATTGGTTCAAAAGGTTTAATGGCACTCGAAACTTGTTAGAAAAAACGCCCGTGAAATTAATCTATAATGATAACGCACTTTAGCGTTGATTGAATGAAAAAAGCTAGTTTTGATGTTCGGAATCCACTTTAACACTTATCAACTAAAACATCAGTGCAATAAAATATCATAGTGAAAAAAAGTCATCTTTTTTCGACCTAAAAACCGCTCAATGGCAATTCAAATAGCTGTTTTCCGCAATGAAGTTCCATGGATAATCATCGATTATAATGTATTTTCAAGATCTGACTCCTTAAAAACCTAAAGCAAACTATTATAGTGGATTAATATTTGATAATAAATCAGAGAAAAAAGAAATCAATCTAAGCCAATATAGTCCCTGATAATGAATTATAAGGGAATGTAATGGATACTAATTAATAAAAATGAATCATAATTTGTTTTACACAAGAGCCTGGATTTTCCGATAACTGTCCGTATAGTTTCACAAGTTGAACAATCAGCGCCCCTCCCCCACTTATCCCAAACTACTTAAGCCTACCAATCTTACTTTTTACGCGGGGTTAGTGAGAGTACGAGGTGGTGGGAGTGTTTTTGTTGGGGGTGGTAAGTTCGGAGAGGGGTAATAAATAAGAAAAATACGGAGGGGAGGGTTAAAAGGGGGATAAAAGCGGGTGGATGGGGTAAACATTGAGGTATTTTACATGAAAAGGGGGTGTTGAAAGTGAGATGGATATCGTTTTGCAAAAAGTTAGTCAGTAAATGTGAGTAGGTTTAAAGATCCAGAGGCTGTGAGAATTGTAGAAATTGTAGAAATTATATTGGTTTTTTAATGGATTATAATCGATTTAAATTCTTTTAAAATAACGGGTTATAATCGATTGTGTGGCCCCAAAGGGCAACTAGAATCGATTATATGGCAACATTCTTGACCACGAAAATCGATTATTATCCATGGAACTTCATTGTGGGTCAGTAGTCAGTTTGTTTACTAAACAACAAGTGATGCAGACTAGATTTAAGTTCCGATGATTCAAACATTGATCGGGTTTTAGGTCCTCAGAAAACTATTAATTTTGTAAACTACACAAAGAACAAAAAGTTGAGGATTCATTAAAGCTTGAGAAATCTGCTTGACTCATTTACTGACTGTCAGGTTGTTTTTGGACGTGGTCTGCATGGACATCGTGAAACTTAATCTGTATAAAAACTACAGTTTCTGAAACTCGCATCACATTTCTAATTAAACATGGCGAATTGTAAATAACGAAAGGCCACCCCTGTGAAGAACTGCTTTTTGATGCTGATGCGCGTTTGCTGCTGGCTGCTGTTATCAAAATCTAGATCCGATTTCCGCAGTCTGACAGCAGATGTGTTCAGTATCAAGTTGCTTGTATATAGGCAGTGAATACTTGCGACGGTCTTTCGAATCAAATTCACCGTTTTCTTTGAAAAGACCTTAAAATAAAATCTATATTTACACTATATAATTTAAAAAAGCGAATGCCATTTTTTGGGTGATTTTTCTGATTTATACTTCACAATTTTTCGAACTGAGTTTACTTTTGACCAGAAGAAACTTTTATTTTGAATTACTAAACAATTTGACTACGTTTTTTAAAATTTAGTTCTCAATGAAGGTAATCACTTTTCAATTACAGGTTGTATTTGTCCAACTTTTGAAACCTATAGAATTAACCGTAAAGTTCATTTCCTAAAGTGTCCCCTAAGTGACTTACCATGTAATCTCCCCATAACACCTCTTCAAAGTTAAAACTGGATTTCGTAAAAAATAAGCACTTCAATCAAGCACCCAATATTTTGCTTTAGACAATTTGGCTTATAGAACCTTCAAAAACAGCCCCCTCCCCCCTATCAAACGTTTGAGAGAATTAACCTGAGCATGGTACAGTTTTGACTCATGATAATAACCTCGATTATGATTAATCAAATGGTACATGTACTGGTTCTCGTACCCGTACCCGTGACCACATACCGTCTTTGTTTCTTATAAACAGAACATGCACGGAATTTCGAGAGAAAAAACTTATTAAAACTTTTTGTTTTAAAGCTTTAGTTGAAAAGAAAATCTTATATTATAATCGATCTAGTTTTGATCAAACAAGAACTTCTTGTTTAAAGTTCGGAAATCACTTTATTACATTTCAATTAATAAAGTAGTGCACTAAGAAGTCTTTACTATAAAACGCAATTTTGTTCATTCAACATTACGAGGCCAAACTGTGCACTGAATAGGCACACAATTTTGTGTCTGTATGTTCCTGGATTCCAGAGACAAGTCATTAAACGTGTTCCAAAAAGTAAGTGGATTCCACTTACAAAGTTTTGGTGGATTCCGCGTACAAATCTGTAACGCAAATTTTGTCAGCATATTGATTTTGTTGCGGATTCCGCGACAAGCGAATATTGGCAGTTGTTTCGGATTAGTCACGATTCAAGTTTGCAATTCGATACCGTATGAAGTACGCATTTCAAACAAGCGCCCAGAAAATTGTTTGAGCAAATCTTGGATATGAAAAAAACTATTTCAATTTTTTTTCGCAATCGGTTGCATTTTTTGAATTGGTCAATTTACTGCGTCCTGAAAATGACTTCTGAAAAAAAAACATAATTCAACTTCAGTGTGCGGTCAGTCTAAAATTTATCCTTGAGATGTTTTATTAGATTCTTATTTCAACAATTGATTTCAGTGTTTTTGGCATAACTTTGCTCCAGTTGAGCCCCGTAGTTCATTTTGGCGAAGTTACTAATAACCGAATTGTGATATGTTTTTGCACATATTGCAAGGTTTCTTGATTTTTTTGCATGATCCGTTCATTGAATGCATGTATATGATCAGTTGTCCAATTTGGTTGGCATTCCATCCATAGATATCTCGCTTTAATGAGTTATTAAACGCACAATTTTTCTCAATTTGATTGTGATTTCCAATATTTGGAATCATTTCATCTCCCAATCTCTCCCTTTACGTTCATCTACTCTAGGTATCTTGTGACCTTCGCTGATAAAATAATTTTACTTGTAAAAAGCGGGCTTGAATCAGTCATTTTCGGTGTCCACTGAAATATTCTAATAACTTTTGCAAAAATAAAATGCGCGATCCTTTATCTTTTATCAAATTTTTTTTGATTATTTCTGATAGAGTCATCCACTCCACACTGGAAAAACAATGCACCTTGCTCTTATTATTACATTTCTGTGTTTATGCACTTTCTTGCTTCACAAATTTTTTTCTTAATTTTCCCAAAACTTGCTATTCTTCGTTCTGTCAAACGGTAGCAGGACATATTACGCTATTGCATGAACGGCAATTTTCTGTCATCCATCGGCGTCATCACGGGTACGTACCCGAACCCGGTCCATGTTGTTGTGATTAGTTTCATTTCAATCATCTTAGTTTAATTAACCGGTCTTACATGAACTTCTCCATCGCAACTGAACTCCATCGGTTTGAGCGAGCGTCAGTGCTTTTCTATCTTAGTTGTAAATAACACATACTTTTAATTGAACTGTCATTTTTACCTTTTAACTATTTTAAGCTAGCTTAGTTAGAGTTTTTCGCACAATTTATTATGATGCAGTCATCTGTAAGCAAATCTGGCATGAGGGGAGTACCCCCAATTTGGCAAACTCATACTATCGATCCCCCAGTGCAATGGAAAAATTGGAGGGAAATGTTCCAATGGGCATCAATAGCCAAATAGAATATCGATAATTATATCTCATTAAATCCTTTGCAAATTCTGAAAAGGAAGATTTGCAACTGGAGGAAGAACCTCAAAACGAACAGGCGACCCGGCACGTTTAGCAAGGAACGCAGAAGAAAGAAGAAGATTCAATGATTCTGAAAACGCTCAAACCAAATTAGAAACCAAAACTATTAATGGAATGCGAATGGAAGAAGCAGACAAGAAGGTCCGCTCTACGCTATACCTACCACTCGAAAGTGAGAGTTAGAGAGTTTTCTCACAAAAGTTTTCCTGCGTTAAAATCCGACGAACAAATTTCGCCGTAATTTGGGATCTCCTAAACCATGTTTCAGTTAGAAAACCCAATTTAACATTCCAATGCCACAAGCTACTTAAAACTTAATAGGAGCCAGAGACTTGAACAGTTCTGGGGCGCTCTAGCAGAAACGGCGAAGAAATGGGATATATCCAGCGGAGAGGAGGAGTAGATCAGCGACATCTTCATCAACAACTTGAAAACTAGGAAATCCAGAGGAAATTATTGACCGAAACTCTTCCACCCTAAAAGCACTAAATGTCGCCCTAGTAGATTAAAAAGGGACCTCAGTTCATTTGAAGATGAGAAATAATTTCAAATCATCTTATCCTGTAAATAATAATGCTGCTAACTACGCGAGCCACAATTGAAAATTAGTAGAGTCGACCAAGCTAAGAGAGATTTTCACTGAGGCTTCCTGGATGACCCGATAAAGACCGTGGTAAAAGTCAATGTGCCACTAAGATCCACCGGCGGAGATACTTACGACGAAATAACTTTTCTTATAACCGATGGGCGCGAACGAATCATCTTAGGAAACGACAATCTACCACACATCGGAGTAGAAGTCGCGCAAAGACCCTTTCCGCACTACAAGAACAGCATTGAAAGTAAGTCATTCATAAACTCGGTCAGATTTTACAAGAATGGAACCAAAACTATTTTCAAGAGAATCAGTAAATTAATTGGCAGAGTTGGTAAAATAAAAAAAAATAACTTAAATTTACGCATTTTCACGATCTGCTGAAACCAATACAATTCAAAGGGGGTAGATTTCGGCGGTAAGCAGAAAGCTCGACAGACTAATTTAAAACAAAAAACTAGAATCATGCGACTATGATCAATTTGTCAGCCCAAAAGTAACTACCTGCAAGAAAGATACATCAATAAAACTCGCGCTAGAATCAAAATTCAAAAACAAACAAACTTTCAAAATACTTACCAGATTGAAATTATACCTGAACTAGTAAACATCTTTGCATCACAACTTTCAGAAAATATCGACAGATAGGTTTGGTTTAGAAATCTAGACCTTAACAGCCAAAAAAAATGGACGATTTCACGAGTAGACTTTCGAGAACATTAAATCAGTAACTATTATTATAACCGAAAAAACACACTTCGATGTGAAACTGACTGCTAGAAAAAAACTGACGCATCATGTAACGGCTTAGCGCAACGCTCGAACAACTCCACCGAAACGACTGGAGACTATTCCTTTGCTAGCCAATTCTCAAACCCACACGAAGCTATATACTCAACAAACGATCTCGAATTCCTTGTTTGGGCTCAAAAACACGACAAAACTTATGTAAACGGTTCGGAATTAGAAATCATAACCAATCAGAAAGCATTTTTTTGGCTTTATCTTGTAACCATGGAAAATTACTTATCATAGCCGTTTAACAAGATGGTTCGACAGACTGTTACCAATTATTTTTATCGTTGGTTATCATACGACAGACTGTTACCAAAATATCTAGCGAGCAAAGGTATGGCCTTCATGCATTTATTCTCAAAAACTCCAATTGGAAAACAAATCGCTGCATCAAATTATGACGAAAAACTTGTCGTAGCAACAATTTTTTATAATAGTTCAAGTATTAACCCGCGGATATTCAGATATTAGACAAGTTTAAGTCACACTCAAATTTGCTTGAGAAATTTCGTAAAGTTCCAATGATGTAATACTACGTAAGAAGATTATCGCGTCAACTCTTAACTTAGTTAGCTCCGGATTGGAAAATGCAATTTTAATCATCTTTGTTCCAAGTTCTAGACTACTTAATGTCTTCCCCTGGGCTATTCTAAAATAATTTTCTAAAAATACAACCTCAAAGTTTTTTTTTATAATTACATTCGATTTATCTAATATTCTCCATGGAATCTAAAATTCTAAATATTGTAAATAAAAATAGTGGAATTGTTAATACTCCCTCATCTTCTGGCATCGTTCTAAGTTTTAGAAAAGGAAATAAGCCTTCTAATCAACATCACTAGTTAAAAAAAGTACCGGGAACCGCTAAAGTTGCCAGAAAAATCATTGGAATTAAGTAACCTCTTCAATAGCAAAAAAATTGCCTGGCTTACCGAAGAAGATAACATTTTATATTCCATAGTTAGAGCTCTAGAAAATAAAAAGAAGATTCAAACCACTAAATCAGGCAGTTCTTTCAATCCTTTCTACAAAGACTTAACTACTGCTAATGGACTACTTTATAAAGACAACAAGTTATGTTCACCCTTTGTCACGAAAACAGCCGCCATGAAACTCATCCTGTTCAGCTCGGATTAAAATTCCCTTCGGATTACGTCTGGTGGCAACATAATAATAGATTGATTTACTTCCGCGGGAAGAATTTCTCGAATTGTATAAAAGCAGGTAAAAAACGCTAAACCACTAAGTTCAGAAAAAGTTACCGACCTTAAAGTTGTAAATGAAGAAATTGAAATAATTTTCGCAGGTCATTTAAATTCTTTGTGGATCATCGTAAATATTTATTTCTTCGTATAGATTTCTTCCCTAAATTCCCCTCGGCGAAAATTACTTCAAGTACTTCACCGAAAACAGTGATCGATGTTCTTGCCAATTATATTCATCTTCATAGAATCGCAATCTCAATGCGAGTCGACCATGCTTCGTGCTTTATCGGAGCAGATTTTAAGTCATTTTGTGATTAACATGAAGTAAATATTACATTTTGTACAGTTGCTAACCACCGTTCCAACGGATTAGTGGAAAACTCGTTCATATCGTTCAAACCAAAATTTCAAACAATTTCTTCAGAACGTCCAAAACCTTCATTTACAAACTCAGTCTCAGAAAATCATTTAGAAATTACCGAGCACAAATCAATCCATTTAAAAAACTCATCAATCAAAATAAGAGCGACTTTTTAGACAACGGAAAATCAATTATGTCAAGAAACAGGGCATGCAATTGGGCTTCGGATGAGAGAATAGAAGATGGTTACTTGGACACTCCGTTGGATAACAAAAATTGAAATCCCGAATAAAAATGATACCACTCAGAACCAAGCCCTCCACCAACCAAGACTCTCACAGCGATGAATTCAAAGATACTTCCACACTATAAGCCCTTAAAGAAAAGTAGCTTCTTCCGAAAGGTCTATATCGAAGAAATGGGGAGCTCTTTTATTGAACTTCGAGAGAGAAACTAATACGTTCTACTAATTCAACGGTGAAATTTGCCGGCGGGAAAATCTTAAAGAAGTCCGATATAGCCATTTAGGATAATTGTTTGAAACAATCTAAAATTTTCAAAAGTAGTGTCACAGTCACTGACTTTTATCGTTTTAATCATGTATACGAAGTAGGAACAAAGAAACAAAAAAAGTGCGCGAAAAGAAGAAAATAAGTGGCCATCACTCCGTCGGACAACCTAACAAGGACAAAAACATCATAAAAGAAATCGACCGAATCCAGAAACCAGCCTCAGAAGCAGAAAAGAATCCAGCCGGAACGCAACTCAAGGAAGAATTTTTACCAGGTTACCTAGCCCAAGAAAAATTCTTTCTAATTACCTTTTGACACCTCTGACTTAAGCGATTGGGAAGGGACCATAGGCGGTTTTCCTGTAGAAACGTAGGAAGGGAAAGGTTCATAAATGACTTTAAAAATTATGAATAATCTTAGATGCGAACAAAATCTCATCGGATAAACACCTATAATCTGAATATGTAGATTTAGATTGGAACTCGCAAGGAAAATCAGCTGATTACTCAATTAACGTAATACCGGTCCCCCGTTTCACCTCAAACTGGACTGAAATCTCCCGAACTGACGGAGCCGCCATCAGAATTTGATTTTTATGACACTACGCCGGATGTAATCCAAACTACCAGAGAACAACCTGCCGAGCCGGTGGTACTGGAGATGGAGGACGATTGCGCAGATGAAATCCCGGTGTATGAAGTGGGAGAGTCTGCTGAACAAATTAAATTAACTCCTTCTAGACCAAGACGATATGCGGGACCACTTAGTTTTTGTGTTGATAGGTTGTATGTAGATGTTATAGAAGAACAGGCAACCTGGTCAGCAGTTTATCCTTCCACACTTATTGATGACACTGCCAGAAATAACATCTAGGAAATGATTGCGAGTGCAGAGAAAATTTGGTTGCCCAATTAGTCGAACAGTCAAGTCCCATCATTTCACAAGCTCCGACGGAAGTAGTGCCCGAAACGAGAGTTTTTATTGACGAAGAAATACAAAATTTATTTACTTCCTTGCCGTCCTCAGTGATCGAAAATTCAGACAATTCGGACATCGACTCAGACCTAATCAGGCAATGCGGGAAGCTCCTGAATAAATTGCACCCCGTAATAAAAAACTAGAACTTTTTTTTCGAAAAAACTCATTTTTCTTTGGATTTTGTAAGCTTTTCATGACGTGCTGGGGTGTTACTTACACTCAAACCTTGAACAAATTTGAAATTTTCAGCTTATGTCATTAACCATTGGTGCAGCTAGTTATTTCTATTACTTCGCCAATAGTAAGCAAACAACTGACTTTTGAAACTTCATACTGATGAAAACTCCAGGCAGTTCACATTGAAATTCAGATTTTTGCTATAAAATCCAACGGACAAACCAAACTGCCTTACTTGTATTTTTTGTCAAAGTTTCCTTATTTCAAAAGCCCAAAAAGTACCCTTTGCGATTATATTTCGTAAACTATCCTCGTGCTATCTAGTTAGTTGTGAGTTTATTCGTTCGGAGAGGGAGAAAAAGATCACCCATTTTGTATGCTCTTAGTTTAAATTTTTCCCATTTAGGGGAAGTGTTGTGATTGTTCTTATTTCAGCAATGTTATTTTAATTAAACGGTCTTATATGACCTAGTCTATCGCAAGGGACCTCCTTCGGATTGAGTGAGCGTCAGTGTTTTTGTGTCCTAATTATAAATAACACACATTTTAAATGAACCCTAAACTATACCTTTTTTTAATTTAAGCTAGCTTAGTTAGAATTTTAGTACATTTAATTTTTTGCATAGTTTTTTAGGCGTAGTGACTAAAATAGGCAAATAAGAGCTTATAATTGAATTCAAAATTTTTTATGCTAAAACTATGATCAAGAATAAGAAGTAATAATTGAATGTAACTAAAAAAATTTTTGATAAACTTTGTAATAGAGGTTTTATTTGAATAGACAATCAAAGCCCGCTCAAACATTGTTCAACATTTCTTTAATGGTGATAGGATTTTGTGTTGATTAAACAAACAGGGCCAGTTGCGATATTCGGAAATCATTTTAACGCTTTTTCACTCAAAATGCATTGCATTAAAAGATGTGTGCGTTAATTTTTTCTAATGAGACAGTCAAAAATTGTCAGAAATATTGTCCGCTACTTGTTTATTGATTAAAAGGGTTTAATGGCACTCGAAACTTGTTAGAAAAAACGCCCGTGAAATTAATCTATAATGATAACGCACTTTAGCGTTGATCAAATGAAAAAAGCTAGTTTTGATGTTCGGAATCCATCCACTTTAACACTTATCAACTAAAAAATCAGTGCAAAAAATATCATAGTGAAAAAAAGTCATCTTTTTTCGACCTAAAAACCGCTCAATGGCAATTCAAATAGCTGTTTTCCGCAATGAAGTTCCATGGATAATCATCGATTATAATGTATTTTCAAGATCTGACTCCTTAAAAACCTAAAGCAAACTATTATAGTGGATTAATATTTGATAATAAATCAGAGAAAAAAGAAATCAATCTAAGCCAATATAGTCGCTGATAATGAATTATAAGGGAATGTAATGGATACTAATTAATAATAATGAATCATAATTTGTTTTACACAAGAGCCTGGATTTTCCGATAACTGCCCGTATAGTTTCACAAGTTGAACAATCAGCGCCGCTCCCCCACTTATCCCAAACTACTTAAGCCTACCAATCTTACTTTTTACGCGGGGTTAGTGAGAGTACGAGGTGGTGGGAGTGTTTTTGTTGGGGGCGGTAAGTCCGGGGAGGAGTATTAAATTAGAAAAATGCGGAGGGGAGGGTTAAAAAGGGAGGATAAAAGCGGGTGGATGGGGTAAACATTGAGGTATTTTACATGAAAAGGGGGTGTTGAAAGTGAGATGGATATCGTTTTGCAAAAAGTTAGTCAGTAAATGTGAGTAGGTTTAAAGATCCAGAGGCTGTGAGAATTGTAGAAATTGTAGAAATTATATTGGTTTTTTAATGGATTATAATCGATTTAAATTCTTTTAAAATAACGGGTTATAATCGATTGTGTGGCCCCAAAGGGCAACTAGAATCGATTATATGGCAACATTCTTGACCACGAAAATCGATTATTATCCATGGAACTTCATTGTGGGTCAGTAGTCAGTTTGTTTACTAAACAACAAGTGATGCAGACTAGATTTAAGTTCCGATGATTCAAACATTGATCGGGTTTTAGGTCCTCAGAAAACTACTAATTTTGTAAACTACACAAAGAACAAAAAGTTGAGGATTCATTAAAGCTTGAGAAATCTGCTTGACTCATTTACTGACTGTCAGGTTGTTTTTGGACGTGGTCTGCATGGACTTCGTGAAACTTAATCTGTATAAAAACTACAGTTTCTGAAACTCGCATCACATTTCTAATTAAACATGGCGAATTGTAAATAACGAAAGGCCACCCCTGTGAAGAACTGCTTTTTGATGCTGATGCGCGTTTGCTGCTGGCTGCTGTTATCAAAATCTAGATCCGATTTCCGCAGTCTGACAGCAGATGTGTTCAGTATCAAGTTGCTTGTATATAGGCAGTGAATACTTGCGACGGTCTTTCGAATCAAATTCACCGTTTTCTTTGAAAATACCTTAAAATAAAATCTATATTTACACTATATAATTTAAAAAAGCGAATGCCATTTTTTGGGTGATTTTTCTGATTTATACTTCACAATTTTTCGAACTGAGTTTACTTTTGACCAGAAGAAACTTTTATTTTGAATTACTAAACAATTTGACTACGTTTTTTAAAATTTAGTTCTCAATGAAGGTAATCACCTTTCAATTACAGGTTGTATTTGTCCAACTTTTGAAACCTATAGAATTAACCGTAAAGTTCATTTCCTAAAGTGTCCCCTAAGTGACTTACCATGTAATCTCCCCATAACACCTCTTCAAAGTTAAAACTGGATTTCGTAAAAAATAAGCACTTCAATCAAGCACCCAATATTTTGCTTTAGACAATTTGGCTTATAGAACCTTCAAAAACAGCCCCCTCCCCCCTATCAAACGTTTGAGAGAATTAACCTGAGCATGGTACAGTTTTGACTCATGATAATAACCTCGATTATGATTAATCAAATGGTACATGTACTGGTTCTCGTACCCGTACCCGTGACCACATACCGTCTTTGTTTCTTATAAACAGAACATGCACGGAATTTCGAGAGAAAAAACTTATTAAAACTTTTTGTTTTAAAGCTTTAGTTGAAAAGAAAATCTTATATTATAATCGATCTAGTTTTGATCAAACAAGAACTTCTTGTTTAAAGTTCGGAAATCACTTTATTACATTTCAATTAATAAAGTAGTGCACTAAGAAGTCTTTACTATAAAACGCAATTTTGTTCATTCAACATTACGAGGCCAAACTGTGCACTGAATAGGCACACAATTTTGTGTCTGTATGTTCCTGGATTCCAGAGACAAGTCATTAAACGTGTTCCAAAAAGTAAGTGGATTCCACTTACAAAGTTTTGGTGGATTCCGCGTACAAATCTGTAACGCAAATTTTGTCAGCATATTGATTTTGTTGCGGATTCCGCGACAAGCGAATATTGGCAGTTGTTTCGGATTCCGCCAATGTAAGCGGATTCCGCAAATGTCAATGGACTCCGCAAAATTATGCGGATTCCGCTTACAATTTGCGGATTCCGCTTACAATTTGCGAAATCCGCTTACAATTTGCGAAATCCGCTTACAATTTGCGGATTCTGCTTACATTTTGCGGATTTCACTTACCGTCGCGGATTACGCGACAGCTTAAATCTACTATACACATATATTATTATTTGTTCATAGATTTAACAAACTGGTTCCAGATTCCCTCATATTTTGTTGCGGATTCCGCAAAGTTGCCTGTTTTTCGAGCGATTTTCAGCAACACAGTGTGTTAGCTATTCGTCCGTGGAATCAAAAACAGCAGAGAAGATCAAAGAAAAATAGCAATGTTGCGGGTTCCGCGACAAATCTGATTTTTGCCTGTTGCGGAATCCACCTACACTTTTCAAAATGCACAATTTGGCCTCATAATGAAAAACGTTTACTAAAAAAAACAAATGATACAAAAACAGTTTGTAAACTCCTCGCAAAACTTTGAATGCTTTTTAAGAATTAAACAATGATCTCAGTAAACTACCGTCCCAATTAGCCTTGACCGGGTTATTGTAGGCTCTCAGGAAATTACTGTGCCAAAAATGGTAAAAATAAAAGCATAAGTCGATGAGTCACTAAAATACAGTAGGTTTTTTTGGTTTATTGCCAATAAGTAGATCGCATTTCGGTTTTATTTGCAAAAAAAAAATCTGATTCAGATTTGATCTGTATAAAAACTTTTATTTTTTAAATCTTGAGCCACATTTTTATCTGAGTTCTTCTCACCTCTAAATTTACACGGTTAATTTGCCTCTGAGTCAAAATTCACAAAATTGGCATGATCTTGTTAAAGTAACATATGGTGTTTCTTTTAGTAACAAATTGCCACCAATGTAAAAGAAATATTTCAGTAGGCAGTGACTACTTGCGACAGTCTTGCGACGTTTTAAATCAAACGAAGTAAGCAGTGATTGTTTACGAGGTTCTTGAGACGTTTGTGAAAATTTTTTAAGTTACAAACTTATTATGTATGTCTTGAAACGTCTTTACACAGGTCTCAAAAAATGACTTTAGTTTGTAGGTTTTAGGCTGGACAAGTTTTTTTACGTGCATCCTATTTGCAATCTACTTAATTATTTTATTGATTTACAAAAATCACGGAAAGTTATCACAATTCAAAAAGTAAAAGATAAATTTCGTTCCGATTCTTGAAGTGAGCGAATGCTTTGGATCAACCGTACAGGTTCTCCCACAACTAATCCATACCTCTTCTGAAGTGTAACCATCTTTTGTGAGCTCTCTGTTTGCTCAAAGTGAAAAGTTAGAGGTACAAAAACTTACTAAGTTCTCAATAACTATGAAGCTTTCAAAGTTTTCTCCGAAAAAAAACGCTCTTTGAAAATTGGAAGGTTTCAATATTTAAACCAACGAGCATGATGCTTGTAGTACTGCGGCTGCAGTAGTCTTGAGCTGAAACTTAGTTTTTGCTACTGCCGTTACAGTTAACAGTTATGTTATCAATGGCGCAATGTAATTATGTTATCTTCATTGTTAACTTTTTATCGCCAAGACCAGAAGTGCTGTTATCAAAGAGGTTATTGTTAATTCAGTTGGCAATACGCATGTGTGGAATTAAGCCAGTCGATATGAGCTAAAAACAAAGAACCTAGAAGATTAAAACTTAGAAATCAAGCAATTGAACTTCTCTGTTTTATATCCTAAATCCTTAGCCGTTGTCTGGGTTATCACATGGCGCAGCCAGCAGGATTTTTGTCGCAAAACAACCAGATCGACATAAGAATCCCCGTTTTCTGGATTACAGCAACTTCAGAACCACCATGGATTTTTTAGATATGATTTCATCACTTTCTCATGGAAATAACGGTAAAAGAGAATGTAAAACCAGAAATAATTTAGGGAAGCTCCAAAAGCAGTCATCGAGGAACCTGGACCGAGACCAGAAACAACCCGAAAAGAAGAAGATGCCACTGCCGTAACAGCTCACGAAACAAGAGATAGATAAGCAAGAGACTGTATTGCATTGGAAAACGAGGAACGAAGTGAGAGAGGACCAAAAATGGTTAATAACTTATATTACAATAAAATACAAAAACCTCTGGCGAGAGGAATATTTCTCGCTCTAGGAACAGAGGGGGAATTGATTTTTGCAAACAAATCCGCGCAAAAAATTTAACAAGCTGGAGATCAAAGAAATGGTAGCCTAAACTAAAGCTACATTTCAGAAGGCCCAAAGTATCACGTATGCAAGATACAAACTCTTCAATAGATCGCAAGAGCCCGGAGAGACTCTGGAGGCGCTTCACGTCGCATTAATTGCACAGGCAGCACAATCAGCGTTGGGTGCGTTAGAATATGAGTTGATACGAGACCTTTTGATCTCAAAGATGAGGAGCGCTGCACTTCAAGAAACGCTAACCTTTGAAACATTATCTCTACGAAATACCGAAGCAGGCATTAAAATTCAAACAAAGTAGGACAACAACACAGGCGTTTAATTGAATATCAACTTAAAAAAATGCCCAGCAATGAGAAAACAGTGCAAAAATTGTAATAAACCGAACCATTTTGTACGGATGTGGAGATCCCAGCAAATAAGTGATATAAACGAGGCCACAGAGAGCTCTGAGGAGGAAAATAATTTAATACAAACACTCGGCTCAAGCGATGAACCCGCAATAGTGTCGATAGAACAGAATGCCAACCAAATGGTCAAGATCGATAGGTATAACTAAGAAAGATTGGAAAACAAAGACAGAATCAATGAACAGTTTATGAATAATTCGGAATTAAAAAAGATTGACATAGGTAGACATCAAAAAACCGAGGGTATGAAATCATTAAAAGCATTAGTTCGAATCGATAACCAGATCATCAACATGGCCGTTGACATGGGAAGCCCAGTATCTTTCTCAAACTAAAAAACATTAAAACAAATCTCAGAATCGTCACAGAAATCTAAATTTGTTCAAACGGAAAGTTTAAACCTACCGGCAGAATTGATGGAATACAAAAACCATCCAATTGCAACACTTGGGGCGCTAAAAGCGGATATACGATCCACGGGATAGTAAGTTGAAGATGCTGCATTCTTGATAACAGAAACACGTGCGCGAAGTGGGGATCATCACTAAGCAAAAGTCAGCCCCGAAAGAAAAGTCAAGGTTTGTGTGAGCAATTGGAAAATTGGAAACAAAAATTTTATTCAAATCGTAAAGATTTATTTGACCGTCAAGGCCGGTCAGTAAACGATGTAGTGAGCACACAATTTGATTACCCATTGTATCTCGTTCAGGAAAAGGGCAGAATGATACCGATACATAATCCAGAAACATTTGCAAGAAAAGATTGAAAAAATTTTGGCGGAAGGTCATTTTCAGCGTTTTGATAAGTGTACGAGTGATTGCTTTATAGCCCTTAAGAGTCAATGCAGTCAAAAAAGACGACTACATTAATTGGCACTGGCAATTATGGAAAAATAAGTATCCAATGCCACATGTGGATGATATTTTGGACGAGATAAGTCAAATCGTAACTGCAAAAGCAGAAGGTACACTATATTTTACAGTAATTGAAACTTGCTTACAGTCAACTTAAAACGACCTCATAAACCGCAAAACAATGAAATGTTAACATCTTTGGGGGACATGCAACAGGTACCTACAGATTCCTTACAAGTTTTCATGGCCAGACCGACAAGCCAGCTTAGATTCATAAAGCTATGGATTGTACTATAAGCAACGCGAAAATTACATTTTGTTTCCTGGATGATTTTTTAATGGTGTCCAAGGGTACAGAATCTGAACATAAAAAATTTGTTACTGATAATTTGCATCGAGAAAACTTATCACTTAAATTGTCAGTGTGAATTTTTTTTGGGTGAGATGATTTGGATAGGACATAAATTGTCAGAAAATGGGGTCAGAAAACGGAAGCTGTATAGAAATTGGATCATCCAAAATCACTGAAGCAACTTGGATCGTTCATGGGTAGCATAAACCATCTCTCCGATTTCATACAAAATTCCGCTAACATAACTGAGAATTTTCGACCGTTGCTACTGCTACGAGAAGAGGACGAGAAGAAAAACTGAAAAACTTAAAAATACCGGTCAAAAATTTTGAATGGGGAAGAACACCCGAGAATCTTCGATGAAATTAAAAGGGCAGTAGCGAACATTACAAAACTAAACTATTACGATCCATCCAAAGAAACACGTGTGGAATGTCCCCGGAACAAAAATGGGAAGAAGGGGATTGTATTTCTATCTTATTTGTTTCCCGATTTTTGAAAAGTCAAGAACAAATACTCCACAATTGAACTGGAACTGCTTGCAGTTGTATGATCGGTGGATCGATTTAAACATTACTTGTTGGGAAAAAAATTCGTAATAAAAACTGATCATGAAGAAATGACATCAGCTTTTGAGGGCAATCAATCAAACAAAACAAACCAATCACGGTTAACTTGCTGGGTAGATAGACTATTACCATACCAATTAAAATAGTAAATATCCCAGGCAGAGACATGTGATTAGTCGATTATTTGTCAAGGGAGCCAAACGGCAAGATGTGGCCGAAATGAAAATCCGACGAAAGATTTTTGTAACTTCAATTGAAAGCTTTCATGAAGCCCTCGACTGATTGAACAGTCGGCTTAGCAATACATCAACGCTCGACCGGAACGAAAAAATTCTAGAACACTCTGAGCATCAAAATGAAACAGATACACATACTAACCCAGACACGGTTGCTAAGGCAACCAAAACGGTACAAAACGAGTAATTCTCGATCAGAACAAAAACGATCTGAACTCAAGTCTCTCAAATTTGCCACCAAACAGTTTATACAAATTCTCAAACTCAATTCAGTCGGTTCACTCAATTCAGAAAAAAAAAATTATTCAAAGAGAGACGGAACGCGAAACGGACATGTAAGAACAACAGAGGAGCAGTAAAAAGATCGGGCTCTGAGAGTTCAGAGGAGGACATTGCACGAGCAGTAACTTGGAATGAAGACCCCAACACGCCAGACGAATTTGTTGTCGTTCTGGTATCTAATCATCCAAGATGCATAATACCATCCGATGAATATTCTCAAGCTAGAATATCTGCTTGTCACAATAATATCATTGAGCAAAAATTCTGTCCGGTGGGCGATCATTGCGGTCCGCGTCACCGAAATTGTGACAAGCAGCCCAAAGAAGAGCGGAGACGGGAGTGACTCAGGAACAAAGGTAATCATAAATGCGGATTTAACTGGCGACGAATAGGACTGCAGTCCAGAGATTAGTGTTGTCCAACAAACGCAACGGGTGAGCCACAATTCTAAAATGGAGGAATGCAAGAATACTGAGCAGCTGGGAGACGTTGGGCTCTTTAATTTATCAAAGCTATTTGATAATTTGCTTGCAGAGCCCGTTTCCGAGGATGTGTCGATGGACCGATTACGACGGGTCATTGAACGAAACGATCGAGTGGGATTCGAACTAATGGCACCATTTACGAATCCTCTTTGGAATCAACTGTCAGTCCTTGACGACTCCACCCTGGTCGACAATCGGCTAGCAGTTCCGGGACAACGTAGACCTGCCGTAACGAAGAGAATTCACCGCGGTTAAACCAAGGTAGGAGGCTATGCTTGATGTCTCAATATACTTGTGGTGGCCCCACATGCATAAAGACAACATAAATTTAGCAGACGAGTGTAGAGAAGGCACTAGATTTGGTAAGAATATTAAATATATCATTCCAAAAAAAATCCGCTAATTCTCTTCCGTTGCTCACATAGTCGAGTTAAGAAGTCAAAATGATTTAGGCCAGTTCCGTAGAAAATCATAAAGCAAAAAAACATGCCTGCTAGTAGCAATCGATAGATACTCTAAATTTCCATCAGTCAAAGTTACAAAATTGACGGGGTATAATTTGGAATAAAATTTTACGCGCCTATATTGGTACTCATGGAATACCCGAGTCAATAGAAACAGACCAGTTCTCGAGGTTCAAAGGAAACACGATAAAAAGGTGTCGCCTCGATAATATCATTGAGCAAAAATTATGTCCGGTGGGCGATCATCGCGTTCGAAAGAACAATTCAAAAGATAAAAAGTTGACTCGGCGTCATGTTGTCATGTAGAAAACGTAACGTCAATTAAACTCTGCCTTGGTACAATGAGGCTGGACATGAGATGGACAAATGGACAAAACAACAAACTATTCAACAATCACCATTCGAGGCACCTTTTGGCGGACTCCCAAAAACTGAATTCAAGATCATAAGGAATAAGTTATTATTTAATTCTGAACGTTTAGATAAACAGTATTTGGAGAGGTCAGCCCTCACAGCCAGCCAACTAAAGAGACGAATCGATCAATCTCGCGATAGTAGAAAAATGTGAGGAAGGGCCAAAATAGCAGAGAAGTCAGCCCGCTGTTCAGGCAGCAGATGTCATCAGTGCGCGACAGAGAAAAGGCGAGGACTCTTAAGACGTTACTGGAGGCTAACGCGAAGTGGAACACAAAATGGAGAGAATCAGCGAGAAACTACCTTAGACGGACTCTGGACGATGCAAGCACTATCAATCCGCATCTCAGAAAAGAGTTATTGCACTCTTGGGAGAGGGGGTTTGTAGAAGACAAGCTCACTCCGGCAAAAACCGATCTTTCCCCAAACCTTCCCTGCAAAGATGAAAATAGGAAGAGTGGAACAGCATTGACGAATCCACTGAAAGGCAACGTGGTGTCAGGGACATCTACAACTGACACAACAGCAGAGCGATTGATCTATCGCAAAAGCGACATAACGAGCTCTAAGATACCAATCACAGGTTTTTCGACTTCTGGAACAAAAAGCGGACAGAAGGTTAAAATGAAAAGTCCTCTCGAAGAAAACGAAACAAAACATCAGCGTCAGGAAATTGAATCACCCTTAGAAAGCGAGTCAGAAGAAGAAACCCGGCAACAGCAACAAGAGAATCAGGCGGAAAAGCTCTTCCAAAATAGTGACACAGTTGTGACATCAAAGGAAACATCAGTAGGAGGTGGCCCTAACTTAGCGGTCAAAAGGGCAAAAACCAATCACCGGGAGCCAGCGTCAGTAGGCCCAAAATCTCAAGAGAAAATGGCTATCAAGCCAATACCAAAAAATCAATCCGCGCAAGAGAAGTAGAAAACTAAAGCTGCGTCTGCAGCAACTACATCAGATCCGGTCAAGATGACAGAGACTATGCAGCAAAAAAGAACACGGAACCCAGCCCTAAAAAGTCAAACAGTCCAGAGATCAAGAAATTAGATAGAGACACATCCCCGAACACGACCCTCAATGCTTTCCAAAAGCAAGACCTGGCTCCGGAGAGTGGGAAAAAATAGCGGATCAAGTCTTATTGAAGGGAATTCAAAAGACGGCGTAAGAAAAACTAAAATCTAAAGGGGCATCGGAAGACCGTACCGCGAGAGGACGGCTAAGTACCCACTGGTGTTTTCTGACAAGTCTAGTGTAGAAGACCCGACAGGATCCAGCAAAAACCAGGGACCTAAAGGAATCGGTAGCCCAATAAAGCACTCATTAAAGGAAATCAGCATTGACGCAGACATTGCTGATTTGAATAGAGTTGCGTTTAAGGCATATTGCCAGAACTTGGCTGATTGCAAAACACAGACAGACAAGCAAATGAAAACAAGACTGGGGCTCCTGGAGAGGCACTTGTTTTGTCGAAAGTTTGAGTACGCCGCATTCGGCACTTCGCCGACATGGGATGCAGCGTGGAAGTTGCCATTAAACTTGGAACATTTAAAAAACTCAAGAAGTGCACCTATTTAACAAAACAGAGTATCAAAACTCATACTAAAGTAGCAAGTTTTTTTAATTGTTTGATAAAATTTTCTTGGTCCTCAGGGGAATGTAGTACTGCGGTTACAAAAACTTGAGCTAAAACATGGTCTTTGCTACTGCAGTTGCAGTTATGTTTTTAGTGGCACTATGTAATTATGTTTTCTATATTATTATCTTTTTATCGCCAATGTCAGAGGTGCTGTTATAGAATAGGTTATTGTTAATTCAGTTCGCCATACGCATGTATGGAATTCAACCATTCAATATGAGCTAAAAACAACATTACTTAAAGAATAAAGTTTAGAATTCGAATAGTTGAACTTACTGTTTTACATCCGAAGTCATTAACCATTGTCTGGGTTATCTCAAGGCTGATACAAATATAATGCCAGAATTTATGACTGTGATAATATTCAATTGATAATTTGTTACTCAAAAACTAAAAGGAAGCAAAATTAAAATGAATTCATTTGAAATTTGCTAGATTTTGCCAGATTTTGAATTATTAAATCCACATAAGCTATAATCTGATGTACGATTAAGGAAATTTGAACGGTTTGTTAGTTTGGCGAAAGTCTGGAAATGTCAGGTTTTTGTCGCCAAAGTCTCAACTTGCCTAATTTTGGTCTGGAAATTCTGGGCATGCCAAAAATTTGTGCCGAAAGTCTGTACATGAGTCTTGGACCTCACGCCGAGTTACTCGAAACATTATATTTTATCATATTCAGCTGTTTTGTGTACGCAAATTGTCCTTGTTAATTACAAGTTCTTCATTTACCATTTGTTGTATGCATATTTTTTCAAGCGAAACCTGGTCAGGTCAATTTCTGTCATGTGAAGAAACAAGTTTTTTTTTTAAAGATGCCACGACCAACAATAAAACAGGCAAAAATATCTGTGCGGCATGAACATAATCCTTCTTAAATCTTTCAAATGTTCTAATTCGGATCTGCAAAAATTTACGATCTGAACTTCAGATCTGCATTATTTTTTGAATTGTGAAAACAACATTCAGATACTTTAGGAAACTGCACCGGAGTTCCATGAATAATAAATGATTTTAATGGAAAAAGTTTGTCTAAAATGTTGTCATTATAATCCATTATTATTGCAAATTTAGACCACGAAATCAAGTATTTTGTCAAAATAATTGATTGTTTTTGTAGAACAAAATCCATTAAAATTTATTTTAATAGATAATAGTCAATTTAAAATCCATTATAAACTATTATAACGGACTATAAACTTTACATTTTTTGGCAAAATTATTTGCAAAACTTGCAACAATTCTGCGTTACTCACGGCCTGCTCGCAATCTAAGCCTACTCAATATTTCTTGTTTTTTCAAGGTTTTTTGAGTTCTGAAAATTTCTATTTCAGATGTTTTCAAGTGAAACCTGGTCAGGTCAATTTCTGTCATGTGAAGAAACAAGTTTTTTTTTAAAAGATGTCAAGACCAACAATAAAACAGGCAAAAATATCTGTGCGGCATGAACATAATCCTTCTTAAATCTTTCAAATGTTCTAATTCAGATCTGCAAAATTTTACGATCTGAACTTCAGATCTGCATTAGTTTTTGATATGTGAAAACAACATTCAGATACTTTAGGAAACTGCACCGGAGTTCCATGAATAATAAATGATTTTAATGGAAAAAGTTTGTCTAAAACTTTGTCATTATAATCCATTATTATTGCAAATTTAGACCACTAAATCAAGTATTTTGTCAAAATAATTGATTGTTTTTGTAGAACAAAATCCAATAAAATTTATTTTAATAGATAATAGTCAATTTAAAATCCATTATAAACTATTATAACGGACTATAAACTTTACATTTTTTGGCAAAATTATTTGCAAAACTTGCAACAATTCTGCGTTACTCACGGCCTGCTCGCAATCTAAGCCTACTCAATATTTCTTCTTTTTTCAAGGTTTTTTGAGTTCTGAAAATTTCTATTTCAGCTGTTTTTAAGTGAAACTTGGTCAGGTCAATTTCTGTCATGTGAAGAAACAAGTTTTTTTTTTAAAAGATGCCAAGACCAACAATAAAACAGGCAAAAATATCTGTGCGGCATGAACATAATCCTTCTTAAATCTTTCAAATGTTCTAATTCAGATCTGCAAAAATTTACGATCTGAACTTCAGATCTGCATTAGTTTTTGATATGTGAAAACAACATTTAGATACTTTACGAAACTGCACCCAAGTTTCATGGATTATAAAAGATTCTAATGGAAAAAGTTTATCTAATATGTTGTCATTATAATCCGTTATTATTGCAAATTTAGACCACGAAATCAAGTATTTTGTCAAAATAGTTGATTGTTTTTGTAAAACAAAATCCATTAAAATATTTTTTAATAGATAATAGTCAATTTAAAATCCATTATAAACTATTATAACGGACTATAAACTTTACATTTTTTGGCAAAATTATTTGCAAAACTTGCAACAATTCTGCGTTACTCACGGCCTGCTCGCAATCTAAGCCTACTCAATATTTCTTCTTTTTTCAAGGTTTTTTGAGTTCTGAAAATTTCTATTTCAGCTGTTTTCAAGTGAAACTTGGTCAGGTCAATTTCTGTCATGTGAAGAAACAAGTTTTTTTTTTAAAAGATGCCAAGACCAACAATAAAACAGGCAAAAATATCTGTGCGGCATGAACATAATCCTTCTTAAATCTTTCAAATGTTCTAATTCAGATCTGCAAAAATTTACGATCTGAACTTCAGATCTGCATTAGTTTTTGATATGTGAAAACAACATTTAGATACTTTACGAAACTGCACCGAAGTTTCATGGATAATAAAAGATTCTAATGGAAAAAGTTTATCTAATATGTTGTCATTATAATCCGTTATTATTGCAAATTTAGACCACGAAATCAAGTATTTTGTCAAAATAGTTGATTGTTTTTGTAAAACAAAATCCATTAAAATATTTTTTAATAGATAATAGTCAATTTAAAATCCATTATAAATTATTATAACGGACAATAAACTTTACATTTTTTCGCAAAATTATTTGCAAAACTTGCAACAATTCTGCGTTACTCACGGCCTGCTCGCAATCTAAGCCTACTCAATATTTCTTCTTTTTTCAAGGTTTTTTGAGTTCTGAAAATTTCTATTTCAGATGTTTTCAAGTGAAACCTGGTCAGGTCAATTTCTGTCATGTGAAGAAACAAGTTTTTTTTTAAAAGATGCCACGACCAACAATAAAACAGGCAAAAATATCTGTGCGGCATGAACATAATCCTTCTTAAATCTTTCAAATGTTCTAATTCAGATCTGCAAAAATTTACGATCTGAACTTAGATCTGCATTAGTTTTTGATATGTGAAAACAACATTTAGATACTTTAGGAAACTGCACCGGAGTTCCATGAATAATAAATGATTTTAATGGAAAAAGTTTGTCTAAAATGTTGTCATTATAATCCATTATTATTGCAAATTTAGACCACGAAATCAAGTATTTTGTCAAAATAATTGATTGTTTTTGTAGAACAAAATCCATTAAAATTTATTTTAATAGATAATAGTCAATTTAAAATCCATTATAATTTATTATAACGGACTATAAACTTTACATTTTTTCGCAAAATTATTTGCAAAACTTGCAACAATTCTGCGTTACTCACGGCCTGCTCGCAATCTAAGCCTACTCAATATTTCTTCTTTTTTCAAGGTTTTTTGAGTTCTGAAAATTTCTATTTCAGATGTTTTCAAGTGAAACCTGGTCAGGTCAATTTCTGTCATGTGAAGAAACAAGTTTTTTTTTAAAAGATGCCACGACCAACAATAAAACAGGCAAAAATATCTGTGCGGCATGAACATAATCCTTCTTAAATCTTTCAAATGTTCTAATTCAGATCTGCAAAAATTTACGATCTGAACTTAGATCTGCATTAGTTTTTGATATGTGAAAACAACATTTAGATACTTTACGAAACTGCACCGAAGTTTCATGGATAATAAAAGATTCTAATGGAAAAAGTTTATCTAATATGTTGTCATTATAATCCGTTATTATTGCAAATTTAGACCACGAAATCAAGTATTTTGTCAAAATAGTTGATTGTTTTTGTAAAACAAAATCCATTAAAATATTTTTTAATAGATAATAGTCAATTTAAAATCCATTATAAACTATTATAACGGACTATAAACTTTACATTTTTTCGCAAAATTATTTGCAAAACTTGCAACATATCTGCGTTACTCACAGCCTGCTCGCAATCTAAGCCTACTCAATATTTCTTCTTTTTTCAAGGTTTTTTGAGTTCTGAAAATTTGTATTTCAGATGTAAATTTTGATCTGAAATTATGATTTTCATGTTTGATTTTGATTTGAAAAAACAATGATTCTGATACAATTTTTGCTATTTTAGGTAGTTCTACTAGCTACTACAGGTACCCAGCACTATCTCTGATCGGAGATTGCTGAAATATTTTACCCAAAACATGAGATAAGACCGGGCACGCATAAGTAGCGCATGAAAATCAAAAGCTTGATAGGTTTTCTGACAATGTTTCAAAACTTTTTGGAACAATTGAATAAAAAATTTAGAAGTTTAGTGTAGCAATTCCTAGCACTATTTTACTAATTTCTCAAAATGCATATATTACAATTCAGCAAAGGATTTTTCAGATATAGTTTCAGATCTGAAATTCAAAAAAGTTTTCCGAAGTTCTGAAATAACTGATTTCAGATCTGAGGATAAACTTATGTAGGAAATGAACCATCTAAGATCTTGTATAGAAAATGCGCTACGTAAAGGTAGTCCAAATATCCTCGGTCGATTATGTCCTTGTGCGAAGTGGTGCGCTTACGTCGAGGTGGTGCATTTATGTTCACAATCTCCCTCCTCAAAAGACCAAGTGAACAATGACAAAGGAGATTGTTCACGTGCTCCCAAAACTTTGATATTTCCAGACAAATGCGACCAACATCGGGAATTTCCAAGCCATTTTGGCCAAAATTCAATATTCCGGGACTATGCAGACCAATGACATATGAATCCTCGACCGACGCGACAATCAAAAAATAAGCCGGAACCATGCGACTGAAGCAAAGCCAATATAGATCAAAGCGAAAACTATCCGCAATCAATTCAACAAAAGCAGACCTTATAAAAAGATTGACTACATTGATTGGTGAAAAAGTTGAAAGAAAGGGTGAAATGACTTTGAAGCAGTTGAAACAAAAATTGAAACAAAAGTCTTGAAGTTTTGAAAAAGCATTGCAAATGAGACAAGACTGCTCGTATCACGGCACAGCCCTGAATTTTCCGACTGCCTTTTATTGTTCCGACTTTCGATACGAAAGTAACTTTCGATACGAAAGTAACGGAATATTTGTGCTCGGGGTGGTTTTTTTTTCTTCAGACAAATTTCGACTTTTTAACTAGCAATTTTTGACGGAATTTTTTTTATATCATTCGAAAGGTATTGTTGTCCTGAGCTTAAATTTGAAAAGATATTTCAGCTGTAGTCATTTTTCGTAAAGTTATGAGGATTTAAATATTGCCATTGAGACCAATTTGTGACAATTAACGCGCGGTATAACTCGCGCTATTAACGCTTAAGCGGAGATTTAATCCGTCTTATAAATCGTTCCAAATTGGTTGAACGAAGCTTATTTGCCATAATTGATTTGTTACAAGGAACGAAATCTATCTTTTTGTACTTTATATGGCGTGTGGGGGGATGATTTTCATAAAAAATTTCAAATTTTAGAAAAAAAAAGTTTCCTTTTATTTTATTTCATTTAAATTTTTTATGTTATTACTGCTGCTCCATAAACCTTAAAAGGCAGTCGAAACATTCAGGGCTTCGCCCTGATACGAGCAGTCTTGTCTGGTTTTAGGCTGATGCAGATTGATTTAGGAGGGGGTATGGGGCGCAAGCCACCCTCAGGGATTCGACCCCCCTATCGACACGAACGGTCACCCCTTTTACTACTTTGAGATGTACATTTTTGACTGCCTGGTCCAATAAAACTTCTAAGAGAGCCTATGGAGCCAATAATAGGAATTAAGGGTAACACGCGCCTAAAAAATTTACCATTCGGGTATCCATCCATAATTTTTTGATATTAGTGCAAAACAAACACAGGTTATATATCAAAACGGTACGTACACTCATTTTTTCTCGTATTTTTGCTTTTAATACCACTACAGAAAATAATTGAAGATACATGCGCTTTTTTTCTAACGCAAACCTTGCCAAGTATATCAACATTTTTGACCCATTCGCCTTCAATCAAATACTTACTTTGAAACATAACAAGACTGATCGTATCAGGACGAAGCCCTGAATGTTCCGACTGCCTTTTAAGGTTTATGGAGCAGTAACAAAATTTGAAAAATTCAATGAAATAAAACAAAATGAAAAAAAAACATTTTTTTAAATTTGAATTTTTTAAATGAAAATCATCCCCACACACGCCATATAAAATACAAAAGGACAGATTTCGCTCCTTGTAACAAACCAATTATGGCAAATAAGCTTCTTTTAACCAATTTGGAACGATTTCTAAGATGGATTAACTCTCCGCTTACGCGTTCTTTAAACCCCCGTAACTTTACGAAAAATGATCACAGGTGAAATATTTTTTCAAGTTTAAGCTCAGGACAACAATACCTTTCGAATGATATAAAAAAATTCCGTCAAAAATTGCTAGTTAAAAAGTCGAAATTTGTCTGAAGAAAAAAAAACCACCCCGAGCACAAATATTCCGTTACTTTCGTATCGAAAGTTACTTTCGTATCGAAAGTCGGAACAACAAGCGCTTCATCAGATTTAGGCAATTACAATATTCTCCAATTTTTAAAATCGAATGACGTTAGTTGAAATTTTCATGCATAGGTACGAGGCCATGAATTGGACCTTTGCATTTTGGAAAATATTGTTTTATTGGACATTTCAAATAGTTATACCTATAGGTATAACTATAATGCTTCAATTCTACCTAATTGGGTCAACCCATGTCTGGCTATAGTCAAAATCAAACCAAAAAACTCGCACCTTCTTTCACCATTACCTGCGTTGAGCTGGTTTATTTATGTTCAATTGATTAATTTTTCATGTTATTCAGCGAGAAGTTGAACGAGACTTAAGCTTCAATCCGGAGTTTTAGCGGCAATCTCAAAGTTTTAACCGACCTTGTTTGTAAGGTTTTATTGAAATGGCCAATTTTGGCGGATCTGATCAAAGTCAACCTTACGACCAATTAGCCAGCCCCAATTCAATTTGGGACGACTTTGCTGTGCGGGATAATTTGCCACGCATAAATAATTCGCATTACGCTCCCAGCATCATGAACTAGTTCTTCACAGAGCATAATTTAGTCCAGAACATAGCAAATTTGGCAACATTCAAACCCCTAGAACTTTCCAAAAAACAATCGGAGGTGAATTTTATTTTTACATTTGAACTCAACAAGTTGATATCTTGAATGGGGTATAAAAAATTTTCCGATTGTTTGGGACGACTTTGCTGTGCGGGATAATTTGCCACGCATAATTAATACGCATTACGCTCCCAGCATCATGAACTAGTTCTTCACAGAGCATAATTTAGTCCAGAACATAGCAAATTTGGCAACATTCAAACCCCTAGAACTTTCCAAAAAACAATCGGAGGTGAATTTTATTTTTACATTTGAACTCAAAAAGTTGATATCTTGAATGGGGTATAAAAAATTTTTGTGAAAATTTTTTATTTCGATCGGTGAAAACTGACTGAATAAAAAAACCACACAGAGCATCAATTTTCGGTTTTCTTCAAAAGTCGGAACAAGAATCAATTTTTTGTAATTTTTTCTTTTAACTCCAATCTCATTTGTTTATTTTTCCCGATCCAAGTTATATCCCATTTTACACCCAAGCTCACTTTTTTTCACCACACACCCAATTTTATACTACCCAACCCCCCCCCCCCCTCACGCCTTTTCTACATCCCCACGTTTATAACTGTTTATACTCCACCTTCCCCCTCATTCACACACCCCATTGCTTAATAGTCCTCGCTTACAGTTCTTTGCCAACAACATAGAGAATATGATCGATTACAATTAGTTATAAGGGAAATTAAACGGATAAGAATCCATTATAATGGGTTTTGATGGATGGAGTTTCTAAGCAATTAATCGATTACAATGACAAAAAAATCGGTCATATGGTCTTAATTGTAATGACGACGTTGTAATCAAATTTTTCCTTTATGATCAATTTTTATCCATCAATCTCAGGTGAAGGATCAAGTTTGGACAAACTTGAAGTCATTCAATCTAAAATGGCTAATGACGTCTTCAACCAGCGTTACTCTCAGATTAAACTAGTGTGAAAAACTAGTTTGAAAAAAATGAATGGAAAGCAATTTTAATCGAAAATTAACCTGAATTTTATATCAAGTCTTTCTGTTCCAGATTTAAGAAAAATACAGAGTTTTCGTGTTTGGGATGGTCTTGTCTCTGAATACGAATTTCAAATTTTTAACTAGACATTTTCGACAAAAAATTTTTTATCATCCAAAAAGTTTTGCAGCCCTGAGCTCAAACTTTTCTCCTCTTCTTATTTTGTTTAAAGTTATGGGGGTTTTGCGATTGTCATTTTGGCCAATATGAGGCAATTACGGCGCAATATAAATCGAGCTACTTACGAGTAACATTTAATCTGTGTTTTGAATTCATTCAAAATTGAGCTAAAGCACGCTATTTGGCCTATTTTTTGATTTGCTCATGCAAGCCATTCTAATTGTGCTTTATATAGCTTGTGATTCGGATGTTTTACAAAAAATCTTTTAAAAAGTTTTCAAACTATTTTCATCGTTTTTTTAATTTTTTTGTTATCTTTTGGAACAAACACTACTCCATCATCAAAAGATACCACTTTATAACTGATACTTTTACAAACTATACAAAAATTGCAATAAGCTATACTATAAAAAACAGCGGTTTAGCTCTAGTGTTGAGTTGTTTACGAAAGCTTTCTAATGAATACGTGAGACAAATTATACGATAGCGTCAATGTGGTCATCGAATTTCCTCCCTCTTCACAAACAAGGCGGGGATTAAAAATCTGAAGTTTCATAGATCGCACTGACAATTTTTTTGTCATTTTAAATTTATAAGTCGGGCTTGGTTTCTTTGTTGGAGCGTCCGTAGAACCAAGTAAAATTGACATAAAAACAGATACTTTTCAGCTATTTTTTAGAAAAAAAATAGTAAAATTCGTAAAGCGCAATGTTTTTGCAGCAAAACTTAAATAAAAACTTCCTTTTTTGTCAAGTGTTTAGGAAATCAGGAAGGTCGGAAAAATCTGAGTTTTGCCCTGATTCGAGCAGTGTTTTGGTTTCTGTGTACAAACGATTTTTTTTCATTTTTTGTCAGTGTGCGATTGACGCGTATAAGGTCACCGATACTGGCATTGACTTGGCCGATTTCATGTGTTTAAGCGCGGCTGCTCAGTTAGTCCACAAAGAACAAATCCAAATGGAAGAGTTGAGTCTGTTTCTGTTTCTGTCTTGCCGAGCAGTGTGAACAAGGAAAGTCTGCCAAATGGATCCGAGCAAGAGTCGTCACAGATTGCCAGGCCGATCCATAGTCCGGATGTTCACGTGAACCCTTCAGGTTTGTCTAAAAGTATTAGTCCAAATCTAAATGAAATATCTGATTTGAAGTTAAATCACTCAACAGACATTTAGGGTTTTCATTTGTACTTAACAGACAATTAGGTTCATTACGAGGTCAAACTGTGCGTTTTGTGCATTGTGAGCGGATTCCGCAACAAGGGCGCTCCCTTTGTTCTTCTTTTGTTCTTTACTTTACTTTGATCGTTTCGACAAAATTTTAACATGTTTAAAGACTTGTCTCTGGAATCCAGGAACATACAGAACAAAATTGTGCGCCTATCCAGTGCACAGCTTGGCCTCTTAATGTTTGAATTATTAATTAAAGCAAAGTTATTGAACGCTAATAAGAAGAAAACCCTTAATGGGGGCAAAATTAGATGTTTTCTTGATCGTAAAAGCACTAAAGATTTGTAATCCCGGGTCGAGGTCGGGGACTTATGCTACGACTATTGCAACTCAAAATGGGTATGTTGCGACCATTGCGACCCAAATCGGGTATGTTGCGGCCATTGCGACTCAAAATGGGTATGTTGCGACTTTGATCGACCGAAGAATTTTTATGCGACTTTTCGCGACCTAAATAAGTTATGTTGCAACTTTGCGCGAACCAAATAAGGTATGTTGCGACCATTGCGACTCAAAATGGGTATGTTGCAATTTTGAGCGACCGAAATGTTTGCGCGACTTTGTGCGACCCAAGAAGATTCAAGAAAAAGAAGATTCCTAAAATTAAACCGAACGGTACTCAAAAGGAGCATGTCGCTACCCTTGGGAATCAAAATAGGCATTTCGTAGGGGTCCAAAATCATTTAGGGATGACACTACTAAAAACCAAAATGGGTACGTTGCAACTGTCAAGAGTTGAAATTGGTTTGTCACGACCGTCAAGAGATGAAATAAGTATGTCGCGACCGTCGAGAACTAAATTGGCTATGTCGCGACCGTCGAGACCCAAAATGGGTAAGTTGCGACGGTCAAAATTTCAATTGGTGTGTCGCGACCGTCGAGAATCAAAACCGTCAAGAATTGAAATGGGCTTGTCGCAATCGTCGAGAAATAAAATGGGTGTGTCGCGACCGTCGAAACCCAAAATGGATAAGTCGCGATTGTTAAGAATTCAGATGGGTAAGTCGCGACCGGCGAGAACTAAAATGGGTGTATCGCGACCGTCAAGAATCAAAATGGATATGTCACGAACGTCAAGAAATGAAATGGGCTTGTCGCGATCGTCGAGAACTAAAATGGGTGTGTCGCGACCTTCGAGAATCAAAATGGATATGTCACAACCGTCGAAAATTGAAATGGGTGTGTCGCGATCGTCGAGAACTAAGATGGATAAGTCATGACCGTCAAGAATTGAAATGGGTGTGTCGCGATCGTCGAGAACTAAGATGGATAAGTCATGACCGTCAAGAATTGAAATGGGTGTGTCGCGACCGGCGAGAACTAAAATGGGTGTATCGCGACCGTCAAGAATCAAAATGGATGTCACGACCGTCAAGAAATGAAATGGGCTTGTCGCGATCGTCGAGAACTAAAATGGGTGTGTCGCAACCTTCGAGAATCAAAATGGATATGTCACAACCGTCGAGAATTGAAATGGGTGTGTCGCGATCGTCGAGAACTAAGATGGATAAGTCATGACCGTCAAGAATTGAAATGGGTGTGTCGCGATCGTCGAGAACTAAGATGGATAAGTCATGACCGTCAAGAATTGAAATGGGTGTGTCGCGACCGGCGAGAACTAAAATGGGTGTATCGCGACCGTCAAGAATCAAAATGGATATGTCACGACCGTCAAGAAATGAAATGGGCTTGTCGCTATCGTCGAGAACTAAAATGGGTGTGTCGCGACCTTCGAGAATCAAAATGGATATGTCACAACCGTCGAGAATTGAAATGAGTGTGTCGCGATCGTCGAGAACTAAGATGGATAAGTCATGGCCGTCAAGAATTGAAATGGGTGTGTCGCGATCGTCGAGAACTAAGATGGATAAGTCATGACCGTCAAGAATTGAAATGGGTGTTTCGCGACCGTCAGAATCAAAATGGGTATGACGCAACCGTTGAGAATTAAAAATGAGTATCTCGCGACCGTTGAGACTTAAAATGGGTATGTCGCGACCGTCCATAATCAAAAACATCGCTCTAATTAATGGAATGCGCTGATGACTTTTCGAAAAGTCAATCAGACTTGGCACACCAATAGTAGTTTTTGAAGACTCTTGTGGATTCGGATTCTTGTTGTTACTCATGTAGTCTTTCCTATGGAAATGCATATGCATTTATAACTCTAATGGGTTTATTGATAGCAAATTAAGAATTATTCGCATCACAACAAAATTTGGAGCTCAAGTCAGTTAGCAGATTATCGACGAAGCAGAGATACAATTGTGGTCCCAAATGGACCCTTGAGGAACTCCAAATAAAAAGATTAAGACAGTTGCTGAAATCATTTCAGTTGCTTGCAATTTTGCAGGTGGCTTTCAACTGATTTACTGATGCTTCCACAAATAACAAAAATTTCTTAAGGTCAGTGTTGGCTGACAACTTTTAATTAGTTTTGTTTTCCCAAAGCCAGTTTTAGTTTTTTGATACCAATTAACATAAGAATTGTTCTAAAGTTTTTTAGTCAAAATCATGGCAACTCTGATCAAGTTGTCTAAATTTTCCAGTGTAACTTTTCTCAAGCATGACTCTTTCGAGAAAACCGAGTTAAGAAAAGTTATGGGCCGATAGTTGGTCAGTATTTGTTTTTCACAGCGCTCATCACAGCGCTCATCATTTCACAGTGTTCACAGCTTAGATCGTTTTTTCATGTTTTTCTATTTTTGTTTTTGTTTGTAATTGTGTTAAAAAGTGGATACAGAGACTTTTCGACACAATTTGCAAGTTTGAACTAAGTGATGTTTCCTAATTTATCAGGTCGCACAGCTGTATTCTCCCCTCAAACTCTCCAAAATTTTTGAAGCGTTCTCTTCAAAACTCAATGTTTTTGATGACACAAGTACTCTGCTGTTGATGTAAGCCGGATGTTTTTCATCAGGTTTGTTGAACACGAATTTGAAAAATTCATTGTACAAGCTTGCTCAGTTGCGATTAATTTCAGTTGTGATTAATTTTTTCCTTCCAAATTAAAGTTGGTAGAAATCCCGATGTTATTTTTGCTGTTCTAGTATTTTTCAGATTTTTCTACAGCTTCGCAAGTTTTTTTCCTTCGAAACTGAGGGCCGCGATTCAGTGCTAATCTCCTTCAGTTACTTTTGTTGTATCAGTTCTGCTATTCAGGACAATTTTCATTTTCTTGCCATTTGGCTTTTTTTCTTTGTCATCATATTGACCTTTTATCAAAATGTTGACAATGTAATCCGCAGGGAAAAGCTTTTTCGATGATTGGTTTTCTGGATTATACCAGTTTTTCATTTTGTTTTATATCACCGACTCTACTGAGTATGTTTTTGATGACTCAATGAAGACCTCGCTTTTAGATCAAACTTTCCCTACGAAACCAGATTAGTTCAATGTATAAAACAGTTCCAGAACTATCATTCACTCATGGTTGAAACCGATCTTAAACTTTAATGATGTCTCTTGCTCATACTTTATCACAGTTAAAATCTATGATAAGGTATTTTACTGTCTGATCATTTGATTTGGTCGTTTGGATCATTGACGAGGTAGTGGCATTGATTTTAATGTCTTTTGTTACGGGTATCTTTGAGCAGCTCAAAGTGGAGAAGAATGAATTTAAAAACCTTTTCAGGAGAATGGCGATTTGTGCTTGGCATTGGCGCGCAGTAGAAATCCCAGAGGAAGAATGTTTTGTGAGTTTGAATTTGAGCTAACAAGCGATCCGAAAGCTCAAACTTCAATAGGAAAAAAAATTGTCATCCTTAGCAAGGATAAGTACACTGTCGCGTTTTTTTTTTTTCATTTTAGTTTTTGTTGTTCTTCGGTCACTTTTCAAGATTTTCGGGACAAGCCAGGTTTCAGTTACGCAAACTAGATTGTATTTAATCATTGTGACTGATTGATTGACTAAAACTTATCTTCTTGAGAAGTCTAATATACTACGTACACTGAAGTTGATTTGTCCTTTTTCATGAGTTGCAATTAACTTTGGTTCCAGTTACTTCTATTTTCTATTCTTCTTCAACAATTTTGATAGCTATCCAGCTTTTCTATTATTTCTGTCCAGTTCACAACTTCTCCTTTTTGTGGTTGTGTTCTCGTTTTTTATATTCCTCTTTCAAGATTTGACCGTTGCCTTTTCGCAACTAGCCCTCCTTAGCGAGCTCTTTTCTGAAAAAAAAACTTTTTGGTAGTTTTTCATGAGATGTTTTGACATGAACAGCTTGTCAATTTTTTCGACAAAATTCCAAGTAAAAACGGGGAAAACATTTTTTTTGCGCTGAAATATCAGTTCCACAATTGTGATTTTTAATCAGTCTTTACGAAGATCAAGATGCCACTCAGCTTTGTTATTTTCCTCCGATCTTTTTCTCTCTCTTTTATGAGTTGTTTCTGAAGAACCCCTGACATGCAGACCACGCAAATTTTGGGTTTTGGGGTCATAAAACAATTGCCGTGAACAGACAGACGCTTGTATAAGTTGCTTTGATTCGTTTCTGACAAGCGCTGGAAAGCTACAAACAGAGAGATTCTTTTAGTTCCTCAATTGTCGCAGTTAGTTTGAGAAGATAAAGTTGAGCTTCTTGTCGTCTTTAGATTTTTCTTGCAATATTTTTTGCTCCCAATGTTGTCTTTTTTCCTGGTAGTCAAGCAAGATTTGCAGAGACAGAGAGAGAGAGAGAGAGAGAGAGAGAGAGAGAGAAGAGAGAGAAGAGAGAAGAGAGAAGAGAGAAGAGAGGAGAGAGAAAGAGAGAGAGAGAGAGAGAGAGAGAAAGAGAAAGAGAGAGAGAGAGAGAGAGAGAGTGAGAGAACTCTTCCTCCAAATCAGTGATGTAATTTACAGCGATTGAGATGGGCCCAATACAAGCGTAGATTGCAATTGCTTGTGATGCGATTAAATATTGATGGTTTTTAGTAATTATTCTTCTTCAAAATTTAATTGTTTTTTTTCGGTCGAAACAATTATTTCTACTGGTTTCAAAGTTTCAGCAAAATAAGTTTGCAAAAAACCTATTCCATTTTACACCAAATAGTTACTGAGACGAAACAGTTCCGAGAAAAAATCTAGACTCAAATTAGTTTGTGTTTCAATTTTCAATGAAGCAATCTTGAAAAAGCAACTCCGAGGAAACCACTGGCGTCGCACAGAAAGCTGCCTTAATTTTTCCTCTCTTCCTCTTTCGATCTTTATCTTTGTTCTTCCTTCATTTTCCTTTGATTTCTTGCTGATTTGGTTCTTTGGAAACCGTTACTTCCTTCTTCAGATCACTTCCAGAGTTGAACAAGATACAAAAGAAAATGTTATGAAACATTTCCAAAAAAAGTCTATTCTTTTATTTGTTATTTTCATTTTGGAATGAACACCGAAACAAATATTTGTCCTGAAGTTTTTGAAAAGCTTCTTAGCCGTAAACTAAACATTTTTTTGTTTTCAATAATGTCTAAATTTCAATATTTTAAATCACTTGGCTGATCTGAATGTGTAGTTTATACTGCTAGAAAACTGGTTTCCTCATTTAAGAATTTCTGGGTTGTTTGGTTTTTTACAAAAGATAAAAAACACAAAAAATAAAGCAAAAGACGAAAGAAATACTGCCTACCATATAATTCGCTTTATGGAAAAGCTTTTAATGATTATAGTTTTATGCAAAATTTTTGGCGTATGGACTTTAATGAAACTAGTATGGTAAGCAATTTTCTCAAAATTGATACGCATTTTTTTCAAAAAGCTTACAGCATTTGGAAGCAATTGTTAACCATTTATAATTGATAGAAACTAAATCAAACTTTCGAATACACCTTATAGAATGGACTGGTATGGATATGTAATTTGTCGCGACCTCCAAACTCCCAATAGCTGGTCTTACCCTTCGTTAAGCATAAAAGTAATGTAAATAAATTACATTATGCAAACATTGCTTCTTAATTGTATATGCATTTTCTATGACAGCCTATCTTTTTTGTGAAAAAACTCTAGGAAAATCTAACCGCAATTAATGGATTTAAAAACCCAATAAAAAAAGGTAATGTAATAAATATAGTTCGTATATCGTCTTGAACTAAAAGTATTGTGACCAGTACAACGCTTGCATCAATTGACACACGAAAATGAAATCATGAATTGAAAAATGGTTTCAAATGTTTGTGAGAGCACATAAACCTTAACCATTTGCTTCTGCAATATTTTAATCTTGGGATCAGATGCAACGAAAGGTTCTAAACGCAATTACCCCGAGTGAATATTGTCAACCACCCCGAGTGAATATTGTCAATCACCCCGAGTGAATATTGTCAACCAACACCCAGACAACTTAATTTTTCAACACTATTCGCACCAGCCATTATTATGGCCTCATCGGATCACCTTAAACCATGGCATTGGGCTAAGGCTGACCAAATTCTCTAACAGATGTATTGCCCCGCTCGTAAGCCAGTTTATTATTATTAACTCGCTAACTCGCAGCTAACCAAACTTATTTATCAGATGTACTGCCCCGCTCGTAAATGAGTTTAATAATTTTATTATAATTAATAAAACAAAGTTATCGAAAAAATGAAAGGGCATTGATTTCTAGATATGCACATAGAAGGGTACTCGATGACTTGGCAGAACATTTCCTACACAGTTCCATCGAGTCGTCTGCCTTGGAAAAAAGAACGCAAAGAGCTGCTGAAGAACATCACTGGACACGTGAACAGGGGAGAAATCATGGCCCTGATGGGACCCTCTGGAAGTGGAAAGACTACTCTCCTCGACATTCTGGCCGATCGAGTGTCGAGTGGGGAAATTAGGGGGGACATTCGAATCAATGGAATGGACAGGAACTCTGACGTGAGTTAAACAAAAAATGTGGACAAAAAATGATGACAAAAAATTCGCTGTTTTTGAGCTTTTGGAAGTTTACTATTTCCTAAGCTTGATTATTGAACACTTAAGATCATTTTTCTCGATACCCACAATAACGACCTTGAAAAAATGACAATCAGCAGAAAAAAATCGATTCACTGGACAGTAATGTGCGACTTATCACAACAGCCATGCAATTATGAGTTTTTAAATGACAGCGCTGTTAACATCCCTAAACCTCCATCTTTGGAGATATACCTGGCAACATCATGGTAATTTTGTAGTCGTATCTGAGTATCTGCGTAAGAAATTGGGTGCAGCTTTTATATCAACATTCTATAAAATTGTTCCAATTCATCTACAAATTTTATGCGAGTCTATGAAAAAAGAAAACACCTCTTTTGGTCGTGAGGTTTTGTAGGCTCTTTTTAGATCTTGTAAGCTCTGAAATTTGAGTTTTCCCAGTTTTTCTTTTGATTTTGCTTGAAATCAATTTTAATCTTTTGTTGTGAATGATTGGCAATTTACGCTCTCAAATAACAAAAAAGCAAATGGCGCGAAAACACGTGAAAACCATTTTTTCAGTTTCTTTGAGCTCAACGGGAACTTTTAAAATGTCTGTTGTCAATGAAGATAAATAAACTCCAATCAGCTTCTCATTCAGAAACGACTAAAAATACTCACAACATTCAATATCTTATGATGCAGATTTTAGTATGATAACCACTTTTTGATAATCGGCAAAAATTGCAACATTAACTTTTTGAAAAAAGGAAACGAAATTGATTGACTGGCAACTCTCTGGCTGCTTTTTGAAAGTTTTTTTGAATGGCATTACTTCATTGAGCTGACCGTCAATTAGCCGTCAATTAGCAGAAAAAAAGAAGAAGAATAAATCAATACAAAAAAAACTAAGTTATCACAATGTCAGACTTCTTGACTAAAAAGTTTTCGGAAAGAAATGCGGAATCAGCAGCACAAAAACCTACCATACCAACGTAGTGTAAAAAAACATGTTAAGAAAATCAAATTAAACTAAAATTTTTTTGCTTTTTTGTACCATATTTTTTTAAATGTTTTTCATCCACTGTTCTCCTTTTTGACCATATCCTAATTGTTGTGATAACCTTATTGAATAGTTTCAGACGAGAAATGAGTATGTAGATATCAGTTGGTTGCTTCAAATCTTGGTATTTCTTGCTGTGCGTGAAAAAAAAACATTCCAAAGTCGCAAAATCTAAAACAGCACAAAAATGGAGATGAAAAATTGTTAAGAAACCATCGTGACTATTTATGCCTAGTTACTGCTACAATTTTGAAAACACGAAAACCAGCAGTAGCTGCTTTTTGTGAGACTTGGCTGAATGGCAATGATACAGTTGATATTTACGGTATTGATGCTTATCACAAAGAAGTTTTATCAACCTTAGAAACAAAATTGGGGGCCGAGTTGCTTTTTTGTAAGAATTGATATTGAGTTTTCCTACACCATTATGTAAAATGAAATCGAACAATTAAAATTTAGTTTTTCGACTACTGTCACCAAAAATTTTAGCTTGGGAGTTAAAAAAAAGACCACCATCGTTCCAAATCAGGAATTTTTTTATCCAATTTGACCATTTGTAGGACGATATCGAAAATTTGATTAGACAAAATTATTTGGTGAGGATTTTAATATTGACTTACTCAATACAAAATATTTTGTGGTTATTGATGAGTACAAGAATATTGTTCCGACTTTCGATACGAAAGTAACGGAATATTTGTGCTCGTGGTGGGTTTTTTTTTTCAGACAATTTTCGACTTTCAAACTAGCCATTTTTGACGGAGTTTTTTTTATCATTCAAAAGATATTGTTGTTCTGAGCTTAAATTTGAAAAGATATTTCACCTGTGATCATTTTTCGTAAAGTTCTGGGAGTTTAAAGATTGCCGTTTTGGCCAATTTGGGACAATTAACGCGCGATATATTTCGCGCTATTAACGCATAAGCGTAGATTTAATCCGTCTTAGAAATCGGTCCAAATTGGTTGAAAAAAGCTTGTTTGCCATAATGAATTTGTTACAATGAGCAAAATCTGTTCTTTTGTACTTTATATGGCGTGTGGGGGATGATTTCATAAAAAAAACTTGAAAATTTTAGAATTTTTTTTTTCATTTTATTTGTTTACAATTTTTTAAGGTTATTACTGCTCCATAAACCTTAAAAGGCAGTCGGAACAATCAGGGCTTTACCCTGATACGAGCAGTCTTGTTCCAGTATTTAAAATCTAATTTTCAAAGAAACTCAAGCAACACGCGTAAGAACAAGCTCCTCGACATGCATTGATCACTTCATATCCACCAAAAATCATGATTTTTGAGTTTTGAGGACTACTCTTTGTTAGCATTACGCAATACATTTCTCTCTTCAGTTTTTCGTTAACAAGCTGAGAAAATGAAAATACGAACATCGAAAAATGCGAGCACTAGAAAATATCGATCAGTTATTCAAACTAAGGTATGTTTTAGATCAGAATGAGGTTTTCTCATTATTAAAAGATTGAAAAATTTTTAGCAATTTCTACACAAATTGTTTCGCAAGCTTTTGATAGGTTTGCTTCAACAAAAAACTCAAAGAAGCCTAAAAAAAGGTTGGTTAACAAAAGAAGTGGTTAATGCGTGTCGAAAGCAAGATACAAATCAAAAAAATACGATTGCCTTTCCAACAGAGGAAAACATTGCAACTTATTGCCAGTATTTGTAAATTTATTTATAAACGAATGTTATTCTTTTTGACTAAACATAAAATAATTTAATCCAATCATTTCGGTTGTAAATAAAAATCACTCATTTATCTACGCTATCGCAAAAATCACAGAATGTGTTCAGAGTTCAATCGAGAAACAGCATTACGTAGATCTAAAGAAGGTTTTCGATACGGTGAATCACGACAATCTTAGCGAGAGATGTAAATTTTAGGCTTCCGAGTGAAGGTTGTTAATTTGTTAAGGACTTAATTGGAAAATCGGATTTTCAATTTTTTTTTAGGCGACCAAATTGATTTTCCAAGCTCTCCTAAAGACTAAAAATACCCTTTTTTGACCAAATTTTCTGCGCCGCAGGAAAATTTTTAAAGAACAGGTCAAAAAAGCTGTTTTTAGGCACTTTTTGAAAAACTTTGACAAAAAAATCGCGTTTTTTTGGCACCCGCTCCCCCTTAAAGTTAGTATATATTGGCGCCAAAGGCACCTTTAGAAAAATTTTAGGGTCGGTCCGCAAAAAAAACGGATTTCTTAAGAAGTACCAAAAGGGGGACCCTTTGGGTCGGCAGGGGGTCGAATCCCTGAGTTTTATATCCGCCCCTGGTTTTATATCAGCTGCCTAAGCGCAAAAAATAGTGGAATCCAAATTCAAGATTTCGTCAAGGAATGCAGTAGCATAATATGATAATGTTCTACAGAGGATTCCACAAAATGTTAGTGTAAATTCGTGCGCTTGATTCCATCTTAAAAATGTTTCAACCGTTTTAATCTGGGTTCCAAAACAGCAAAAATTGAACGAACTGTTTTCGAGGCTTGTTTCACAATCTGGCATTTCTGTGAGGATAGGCATTCTACTTTTTTTGGGTCGCCGCGGTTTTTTTTTGGCAACGCTGGTCTTGAATTGCCTAGATTAGGTCGCGTCGTTGTGTAATAATGAGTTGCACCTAATTAGAGAAAATTGGGTCGCACTAGTTTTATCTCAAGTCGTAGAACTTTAGTTCCGCGATCTGTTGAGTGTTATTTAAAAAGAAACGTTTGATTCAATTCTGTTGCAGAAATTCCGAGCCTACACCTCTTACGTGGACGTCAAGGATTCGTTCTACGAAATTTTCACAGTTCAGGAAACCATGACGTTTGCAGCTAACCTCTGCTTCTCTAGAAGCATGTCCAAGGTCAACTCTTTTCCAGTTCCCCATTTCTTCCCAAACCTTTTCCAGCCTCAAAACCAGCATTTTTAGATTAAGTAACTTTGCTTCGATTCGATTTTTTAAAAAAGATACTGCCAATATTTTTGATTTCCAACAACTCTAAACATCAATGGAATTAAATAAAAATTGATTTGAGAGTCTCGAAAAGTTCTTGTAAGCTTGACAATTGTGTCCAACCAACTTGATAAAATTAGTGTGTGGGCGTGGGAAACTGAAAAAAAGCACAGGTTGAGAAAAATCAACAAGTTGCAAGAGTTTTGACAAAAGTTGGACTGGAATCATGTAAAGATACAAGAATAGGCGGAGAACTTTTCCGCGGTCTCTCCACTGGGCAGAAGACACGTTTGAGTATTGCACTGGAACTACTGAGGGAACCCTGGATTTTGTTTCTGGACGAGCCTTTGTCGGGATTGGACGGATCAGCTGCTGCAAATATTATGAACATTTTGACAGATCTAGCTACAGCAGGTACTAACTCTAAATTTTTTATGTAAAATTGAATGTCCAAATTATTAGTTGTTGTTCATAGATTTAGTAACATGACGAGAATTCTGACTGCCATGTTTTTTGGTACTAGTTGAATACATCGAATACAGGTCTTGCCCGCTGTTTTAAAAATTTGAAACACTTACCCGCTGGTTTTTTGCCTTGAAAAGACAAGTTTATTATTCCAAGAAAAATTATTGTTGTATCTAGTTGTAATTATAATTTCCTCAAACTTTTGCCAATTTTTTCCGAGGCCAAGTAATTTCGAAAGCGTTCACAATTATTTCGAAAGTCTCGTAGATATTTTATTCTGTGGTTTTGTGTCCTCTTATGTGAAAAACAAGATTTATTTCGATATCCGACGAAGTTTGACCATACAAAAGCATTATGCTTCTATTGATCCCCTCACCGAAGTTCCATGGATAAAAGTTGATTATAATGGACTTTTGTTTACTAAAATGTTGTCTTTATAATCGATTATCATGGCAAATTATTACTAAGTAATGGATTTTTAATCCATTTTAAACGATTATTTTTGAAAAATAAAGATCCATTAAAATCCATTATAATCGTGTATAATTCATTTTTGTTATCAATATAATGGATTATTTTTGAACATAAAACCCATGAAAATTGATTAAATTTTGTAAACAATGACTCTATTTTTTGCAACTTTCCGGAAAGTCAAACGGACACGTTCACCCAGGGTCGGCCAATATGTAGTAACTTTGAAGAGGTCAATATGCAGTAGCTTTCCAAAAAGTGGCCGAAAACGGTATTTTTGACCAATTTTTTTCAAGAAATTTGCGTGCACCGCCATAAGTTTGTTCGAATTACGTTATTTTTAGTGTTGTGGTAGTGCTCGGAAAATCAACTTGGCAACTTGGCCGACCTGAAAAAAATCGACTAAAGTTTCGAACTTTTTATAAAGTACCCCTCACGTCCCCCCCCCCCCCCCCCCCAATACTAAATTAAAACAAAATAAAATAATAACAAAAAAAACTACGTGACTTTTTAGAAATTTTCATAAACGCGATTGAATTTAGGAAAAAGTTCTAATTTAGCGAGAGAACAAAATAACTAACGTGATTTTAACATTATTATGAAAAAATGAAAACAGCACACCGGAAGGTTTTAATAAATGGATTATAATCAATTATAATTGATTAATTTTGATTATGGTTTTTTTGATATTTTTTTTGAAATTAAAGTGAAAATAATTGATTATAATTGATTCCATTGTCTTTTTTGCTTAAAAATAGCATCATTATAAACCATTTTTAATCAATTATAATCGATTACTTTTGTTATTTTATAGAGACTGACAATGAAAATCCAGTACAATCGATTATACTCCATGAAACTTCAGTTCTGGTCAACATAAAGCTTCATCGTTGAATGAACAATAGGCTTCACGTTTGGTGATAAAGTTAGAAAACGGGCTGCAATGAGAAAATCAAGATCAGGGTAATTTGGCTGACGCTAACTTAATTGATTTTCGTCAATTCTGAAGGAAAATCTTTTCTAAACAATAACCTTCACAAGCAAAACGGGGAATAACTTAGTTTTATTTGTTCTTTAATAGCACATTAATTACAAATTTTAAATTGAATCGATCGTACAAGAACTTACTGCAACCGGAGTTGAGGTCACATTGAAAATTATCAATAAAAAATGGAAAAAAAACAGCGATCACTATCGATGAGTTATCGATGTTCATTGCCACAAAAGCAAATTTTATCGATAGGTTTTATCAATCCTTTTTGGAAGTATATAAAACAAGATTTAATTATTTACAAAAGAACTTTATAAAATAGCCTTTTTTATCGATTGGCATACTTAAGATGTCCTTCGGAAAAAAAACTTTTGAAACTTTTAATACAAATATATAATAAATTGAAAGTGGTTGAACTCAAAAAGACGAATCTTAGGTTCACTGGTGTATTTGGGGGACGGGTTTAGAGGATATTTACGAGAAACGGTTGACCATCTAAATGGTTCCAGTTTTCATTCTAATTTAAAACATTCATTTCTGTCAACCGGTTTTATAGATTTTCAACTCGCCTTTGTCGCTCTTGTATAATCTAAATGAGCATAGAGTGCGCACCAAAAAACGCACAGTTTTCTAGCCAAGGTCTAGCAAACGTTAATGGTTTTTTGGACCTATTTCATTTGTTAGGTTGCCTGCGGCGCAGTAATTTTCAGCAGGAGGGGGTCTTTATAATCTCTTGAGAAAGTTAAAAAAAAGTTAAATTAATCGAAAACTGTTCTGAAAAATTCCCCCTCTCTTCTAGAGAAATATCTATATCCACGCCTGCGTAGGTCGTATATATTATTTGTTCAAAAAATGCTTTCAAATGTTTCTAAAAATACTTAGGCCGACATCTTTCAAAGTAGCTAGACAACGGCAAATTAGTTGTATTTTGGGAGAGCTCGGAAATACATTTTGTTTTAAACAAGTCAATAAATTATCTGGAAAACGACAGAAGAAATTTTTCGGACCCTATCTCCCATTTGAAAACCACTGTGCGCGTCAGTATTTTTATTTTAAGAGCAACAAGTTTTACATATTTTGATTGATATTTGAAAAAGTTTTCCAAAAATTTCTATTCAACAAATGAATTGCCCTATGAAATTCTATTGAATTCAAAGGTCAGCAAGAAAGAAAACTTTCAAAATCAAGATGCTACTTATTTTTTGAAATGTTTTACTCCGTGTATTGGAATCCACGTTTTTTAAAAACAAGTAAAATAAGACAAGCGGATGCAGTCTAAAATAGGGCGCAAGAAAATGCCAATCCGTTTTTTTTTCAAAACAAAGTTCAAAATGGATCATAAAATTTTTACTTTTTTGGGAATTTTAAAGAGATTTTATTGTTCCGAAAAACCCTTAATCAAATTTTCTCCGCAATGAGGTACTCAGTCAAAATTTTCCGATTAAGTGATAAGCATTAAGCATTCCATTAAGCGTAATTAAATAAAACCTTTCAATTCGACACCTTGCGTTCATATTTTCTTCTCAAAATAGAAAACTTCTGGAAAAACTAATTTTTACACTTCAATCATACTCGGTTCTACTCTAAGCTGGGCCTCTGAAAAGTTTGTGCTATCACGTTTCAATTTCGCACTATAACAAATTTTATGTTTTTTTTTCAGGCATTTTTCCGTTATTCAAAATATTCAAAATTGATGTCGACACAAAATGCCCACAAAAAACTAACTCAAAAGTCTACCAAATGGAGATTTTTGACTCGGCAGTATTCTCTATCAAATTTAATTTTTTTTGCTTTTGAATTTTGTTTTTTGATTTCGCTTTTTGTCACCGAAAATCTTCAAGAATAACTTGGTAATTTTTTGCTTATGATTTATGGAAAAACTGAGGCATCACCAAAAACTATGTTGGAAATTGTTGTTTTCTTCGAGCTTTGTGTTTGCGCAAATAAGTTTTTTTTTGCACCCAATGTTACTCGCACCCGATGGTTAGCGTTTTTGAGAAATTTCAACTTTAAGGCTCAATTTTCTCACACAAATCACTTCATTGTTTGATTCTCAATGATTTTCCGTTTTTTTATTCAAAAAAAAGAAAAAAAATAATATAAAAATTGGTTCAGTAGAGCCTTCGATATTTCCAAAAGTGGAGATGTTAATCGGATTTTTGGGAAAAAATTGATATAATTATTACTATTCATTATACTTTTTCGACGTAAAGAAAATTGCTTCAATGCTCATGAAATTTAACTATTTAAAATGCCTGGCGGAAATTTTGACAATGAAAAACGAGTGAATAATATTTGAATTAGACCCTCACAAATTTTGCAATACAATCTCACCGGCTCCTGGTATAAAATCAGTTTCTGAAGAAAACGTTTCCGCCTACTATACGTAAAAAGTCATTATCAAATTTTTGGCATTTTAGATTAACGATAGACACTGTCTTTTGCGGATTAACAGATTAATTGAGTTCAAGTCAACATTTTGGACTCTAACATAGCATCAAAATTTGGTAAAAATTTCAAAAACTTGAAAAACTTGTTTTTATATCTACCCGCATACAAGTTCTGCCGATTATAATTGTATCGAAAAATAGACGAATAAATAATCGATTATTATAGATTATAATGGATTATAATTAATTATAGTTTGATTTTAAAAAGAGAGATTATAATCGATTATTAATGGATTAAAATTGATTGTTTCTCTATTTAGTAAGACTGGTACTAAAATCGTAATAAAATTGATTATGAACGCTTGAAACTGGATGCGGGTAGCTTTGTCTGTACAAATTTTTGCACGGTCGATAAGCTTAGGATAGTTTTGTTTCAACCAAATGCAGCTGAAACTTGCGAAACTAATTAGGCCCATTCATACTTCACTATCACGGATTAAAACTTTTGCAACAGTCTTTTTGATATTTTAAGATTGGAAACAATTTTTCCTTAGTGATTTGCCTTTTGCATCTATTTGTTCAAGTTTCTATCAAAAAAGATTAAAACTCAGCCCATTTCATAACTTGTAAGAAAAAATAAAAGTGACCACCGGAGTCACGCATATGGGCAAATGTGCTGCGAGCTTGCCAAATAATCTATACGAAATTTACATCGAGCTATTGCCGATAAGCATCCACGCGGGCGAAGCGCACCTACAAGCAACAAACAGGTTAACATTTAGGGGAAATGGGGAAAACAGGTTGGTGTAAAGTAGGGGTAAAAAAGTCGCGAGGTAAAATATCTAAGATTTCGATCTTTGTCTACTGAGTTTATGCATTGTTGTGAGGAACAGAAGTGAGCAAAGACAAGAAAAAAATCAAAGCAGGCAAAAAGCTGTATGCACACTTTTTCCATCTCATACTGGTTTTAATGTTCCAATTTTCGAAGGAAGTGACGGCATGTTTGTGCTGGTGTGAGTTTCCATTTAAACAGTTTTCACTTTTTTGGGTTAAATAGCCTTTTTCCAATGGATTTATTAGTATCGCGAAAAGTATTGCCGTCTTGAGCAGGAGAAAAACAAACTTCACCGATTACGATGCCAAACTGGGCATTTTGTGAATTTTAAGCAAATTCCGCAACAGGCAAAAATCTGATTTGTCGCTGAATCCGCAACATTGCTATTTTGTAAGTGGAATCCGCAAATTTTAATCGGATTCCGCAAATTGTTAGCGAAAAATGCAAATCCTAATCGGATTCCGCAAATCGTTAGCGGAAACTGCAAAACGCCAGCGGAATCCGCATAAATTTGCGGAATTGGTTTAAATTTGCGGAATTCGCTTACAATTGCGGAATTGGAAACATCTACTTATGTTCGCTCGATGCGAAATCCGCAACAAACTCAATGTGCCGACAAAAATTACGATACAAGTATTTGTATGCGGAAACCACTGAAACACTGTAATTGGAACCCTTTTACATCTTGGAAAATTTTTAAAGACTTATCTCTGGAATCCAGGAACATGCAGACACAAAATTTTGCGCTTATCCAGCCTGCTGTGATTGGCCCTGTAATGCATGCTCTGATTATTTTTTCATAGAACTACGATTAATCTAAAGTGGAAATATAGCCCATTTGTGATTTAGCCTATTTACGCGCGACAATTTTCAGACTAGTAAGGACTAAGTAGCGGTGTATTCCGGGCCAGGTATTGTTACAAACTAAATTTAGGCGAGCTAATGGGTCTTATTATTACTATGCTAGACGCTAACGCATCACTTGATGTTCTACATGGCGCGTCGACATTTATTTTCTTTTTTTTTTCGAAAACTTTCAAAATTAAAATTTTTGAATTCATGTAAAATCTTTCCGAATTTTTTTTTGAAAACAAAATCTTTCAAAATTAAAAAAACTATTTCATAGATAATAAAGAGTAGTTGTGTTGGACTGTTAATGGGCTTTATCTTGATACAAGCACTCTAGTGTAATTTTTTTGTGAGATGATACACGACTAGTCCGTTTTGATTTAATACTTTAGTTTTCAGTTTTCAAATGATATCTTATTAGTGTTTATAATAAATATATAACTGTATATAAAAGTCTGACCCCATCGCTTGTTTGAGGCAAGACGGTGATCTTATCGGTGCATCAGCCCCCCTCACGTGTGTGGAACATGTTCTCATCTCTCACTCTTATGTCAGGTTAGATTTCCAATTTTCAGTGACAACATGAACTAAATGAAATAATATCTGAACATAATCCACTTCACTATTTTTACTTATTCTGCTGAATTTCTTGGAGTCTGTTTGATCAGCTTTATTTTTCGCTTAAGTTTGCCCCAAAATCTCTACGGTCCACTTTAAAATTCTAGATTCCCAAGAATGGGACTCACCAACTTTTGCTTCCCACAGTCTGAACATACCAAATTATGACACTCTTGCTTGGAATATACCAGCAAAAGTTGGATTTGGCTGTGTGCCTTGACTAGATTTTTTAGGTCATGGTCTCAGGTCAAAATTACCACCTATTGTAACATATCACCACAAACTTAACCTAGTTTCTCAACTATAAGGTGGTCTGCTGGTCTACTCTGGTCCAATCGATGACGTCATATGCATGCTCACCAGTGCCTCTGGTCAGGACATTCCGCCAAGTTGCAATCCGGCAGACTACATGCTGGACTTGGTCAACAACGACTTCGAAGGTAAAATATACTAACTAATAACTTAACTACTAACTCAGAAAATGTGCAATCAGGCAGACTACATGCTGGACTTGGTCAACAACGACTTCGAAGGTAAAATATACTAACTAATAACACTAATACTAACTCAGAAAATGTGCAATCCGGCAGACTACATGCTGGACTTGGTCAACAACGACTTCGAAGGTAAACTATACTAACTAATAACACTAATACTAACTCAGAAAATGTGCAATTCGGCAGACTACATGCTGGACTTGGTCAACAACGACTTCGAAGGTAAACTATACTAACTAATAACACTAATACTAACTCAGAAAATGTGCAATCCGGCAGACTACATGCTGGACTTGGTCAACAACGACTTCAAAGGTACCCGGGTTGACCAAAACTTCTGATCATACAATTTCCATATATGAGAAACTTCTTGTCATACAATTTCATACAATTCCATACGTACAGAAAATTGTATGAAAACTCTATGATAAGCATTTTTCCATATATGAAAACTGTATGATAGGCGTTTTTCCATAAACTAAAAATTTAGATCTTTTCTTTCTAAATTTAGCTTCTGAAAAATTTTCGGTTGTGTTTGCAACCAAACAGAAGTGACAAAGACCTTGGTTACTCAAAACACCAAAGGTTGGACGGTCTTGCATTCACAATGCATAGCAAACGACCTGAATTTGGCTGTCTTTCACAATTTATATAAAAAAAGTAACGAACTTTTATTTTTTGGCAAAATTTTTTAATGATGATTATTTCAAATTTTTGAATTTTCAAATTATCAGACAATGATTAAGGCATATAATAACACACCATACAAAAGAAATAAGAATTTTTGTGGTTTTTGAAAAAAAAAATGTAAGTGAAAAGAAAATAAAAGCCAATTTTATTGTATCCAACTATTACTTATTGTATCAAACTATACTAACTAATAACACTAATATACTAACTCAGAAAATGTGCAATCCGGCAGACTACATGCTGGACTTGGTCAACAACGACTTCGAAGGTAAAATATACTAACTAATAACTTAACTACTAACTCAGAAAATTATAATTGTGCAAAGTATACTAGCTGAAGCACATAAGGCAACGCTAAAAACACCTTGAGAATTGATAATTATCTTTGGTCTTTGCTGTAATATCTTTTAGCAAATCCACCGGAGGCTTTAGCAAATTGAAGAGCAAATATAAATTTTAAACCGGTAACGAATTGACTGCCTACCACTCCACAACACGCTCCACTACTCTACTACTTAAGTTTTAGTAGAAAACTGCAAGTTTTCAAACAATTTAATTTTACACAAGTTTGAAGGATTTAAGAACTTTCGGTAAGGAAAAAATTATTTTCATACAAATTTCATATAAAAAACTGTATGATAAGCATTTTTATAAGTTTCATGAATGGGATTGTAAGATATATTATTTTTCACATGAAGATCAACCCGGGTAGTACACCCGGGATGACCAAAAATACTAGTCATACAATTTCCATATATGGAAAAATGCTAGTCATACACTTTCCATGCAATTTCATACGTACAGAAAATTGCATGAAAGGTCTATGATTAGTATTTTTTTCATATATGGAAATTGTATAACTAGCATTTTTCCATAAACCAAAAATATTGATTTTTTACATTTTAATTTCTCAATATTTTTTGGCTGTGTTCGTAACCGAACACAAATGACATGAACCTTGATTACTCAAACGTAGTAACCAACGGTTTGGCCGTCTCGCATTAACAATGCATTGGAAACAGCCTGATATGTGTTATTTCTGTCTCAGACAATAAACATAATGAAAGTAGTGAACTTTTAAATTTTGGAAATAATTTTCAAAGATGATTGTTCCTAAAATTTGAATGTTTAAATTACCAGACATTGATCAAGGCATATAAAAACATGTCATACAAAAGAAAGAGGAGTTTTAAGCGTTTTTGAAAAAAGTTACGAAGAGAAAAGGAAAAAAATCCAATATTAGTATATCCAGGACTACGTTATACACACAAAAAATTAAATTTTGCATGCAAAATTTTTTTTTCAAAAAATGTTTGTTTGAATACGAAAATCAATTTGCAGTTGAAAAAAAAACAAAAAAAAATTTTGGGGGCAATTTCAAAAATACTTTTTGTCGTCGGCATCAAAAAAATGCTAGTCATACAGTTTCCATATATGGAAATTGTATGACTAGTGTTTTTTTTCAGAAAACAAAAATAAAAAAAGTCAAAGTTTTCAATCGTAGCAGCCCAAAAAACGCTTAAATGTTTTGCCAGCAGTTGAATTGAATGTTCAAAGCTTTTTTTTCACAAAAAAAAATTTAAAAAAAATTCTAATCATACAATTTCCATATATGGAAATTGTATGGGTAGCATTTTTTTTCATACCATTTTTTTTTCTTTTTTTAATGAAGAGATACCATTTTCGATACCAAAACAACTATAAAACACCTTTGAGGTTTGATTAAACTCATTTTGCAAAAATGTATGAAATTTGTATGACTAGCATTTTTCCATAGACTAAGTGTATGAAATTGTATGATTGGCATTTTCGGTCTATGGAGGTCAACCCGGGCACATATTAAGTGTTTCACCTGTTTTTTTTAAACTTGCCTTGAGCTGTTTAGTCGGCGATCTCCTAACTAGCATATGGCTCGAATAGGATGAATAATTTATTACTTAAGCTTGGGCTGAATTAGAATCCAACTCAGAACTCAATTGTTGTTTAAATTAAAAACGGATCTCACAACCTAAGAAAATAAAAATTTACGAACAAAAAACCAACTCCATCTCAACACGTCCTAAAAGGAACAAGAATGCTCGTATCAGGCCGAAGACTGCCTCGTAAATTCTATAGATCAAAAGCAACGTGAAAGAAATAAATATAATAAGAAAATGATTTTTTTTAAAGTTTGAGATTTTTTGCGAAAATCATCCCCCACACGCGACATAAAGTAGAAAGAATTAGATTTCACTCCTAGTTATAAATCAATTATGGCAAACAAGCTTCTTTCAGCCAGTTTGGAACAATTTTCAGACGGATTCAATCTCCGCTTATGCGTTAATAGCGCGAAACAGTCGCGTGTTAATTTTCCCAAATTTGCCAATCATTAAACCCCCATAACTTAACAAAAATAATCACAAGTGAAATATCTTTTCATTTTTAAGCTCAGGACCTCGATATCTTTTGAAGATATAAGAAGTTCCGTAAAAAAATGGCTAGTTATAGTCGAAATTTGTCGGAAGAAAAAACACCCCGAGCACAAATGTTCCTTCACCTGTGTTACGAAAGTCGGAAGAAGAAGCTAAATAGACTACCGCAAAAACTGAAAACTGTTACTATGAGAAAACCATTGATCTAGTTTGTGATTGGAAAGTTTTTTCGAGGATTTGTCGAAGAGAGTTGAGTCCTAAATTAACAATTCTAATCTTACTTTTATTATCTTGAAAACGTTCTACGTAAAAATATACTGAAAAAAAAAATTGTAAGTGTTTACTGAAAGATTTAGACGTAAAGTGGCACAAAAAATTTTATACATAACGGCGCTTTTAGAAATTATAGGCAATGACAGGTATACGCAATGATGCGCAAGCGGTTCATACTCATAAAACAGTAAAAAATTGCAAACACGAAAATTACAGGACCACTTCAATACTTCCTGCACTCGTCCTAAAATTTGAACGAGTTTTACATAACAAGATAAAAGGGTTCATTCAAAGAAAGATGTGTAAAAAACAACATGGATTTAGAAAAACAACATTCAACTGTGAAAAAACTTATATTGTTCTGTGATGTTCTATACAAGAATTAGAACAAGGAGAATTACCACTCAGGTTATTTTCAGATATTGCAAAAACTTTCGACTCTATTAGCCATACCATCAATTTATACAAGTTTGCCAAAATAAGCTTCGACCATGAGTTTCTTCATTTCTTTTGCGTATTATCTCACAAACAGACAACAAATAGTTTTTCTTCGTATTACATTGTCTCATTCGCGCGATATAACGAGTGGTGGTCCAGAGGGATCAGTTTTGCAGTGATCTTGGTTTCTTTATATATAAGGTTCGCTAGAAAATCCGTCCTTTTTTACGCTGACGATACAAAAATTATTGGAATTTGGTTTGAATTTTCTTCGATTTAACCAGATTTAAGCAATGTAAAAACCTGAGCAGCAGAAAACAAAACTGTCTTCAATTTTGAATTGAATTAAGTAATTTTAAAAAATCAATCAAAACATCTTTTATCTTTTGATAGAGAACAAATAGTTTTAAAAGACACGGTGAAAGTCCTTGGTGTTTGATGCAATTTCAAAATGTCATGGATATACCACATAGCCGAAAGGCTTAAACAAGCAAACATGCATTTTAAATACAGCAAGAGATCTTCGCCAAACTCACTGAGTAGCTTTGTTCGGGTTCCGCTCTTTAAAAATTGCAAACTATCCATTATTTCTTATGCATCTCCAGTTTGGTTTGCGACTAAAAACCGATTTAGGCGAATAGAAAAATTTCAACGACGATTCGATGCATAAAATGTTGTTACAAAATTGTGAATTGTATGACGAGGATTTTATACTTGAACAAAAGCAAACTGTTGCCAATTTCACTGACGTTATATAGAACGATTCAATTTTGCTGAACAACTTTCTTATTAACGAGTTGTCGATAAATTTTCTTGATTTTTGGACAATCGACAATAGCCCTGATTCAAATCGAACGGGAAACAAGACGTTTTTGAGAATGCCAATGATAACACGGAGCAAACTTTGTGAAATTTTTTTTTAAATTTAAAACACACTCGCGAGTTCGAACAATTTGTCTGGCTATGATCTTTTTTAAGAACCTGTAATCTTTAGAAAGAACTTGAATCTGTTATTGGTTGACAAACTACAAATATTTAAATACTAAATTTATCCACAGTCACAGTTTTTAATTTTATTTTACTAACTTTGTTATCAATGACTAAGAGCAACTAATCCCCGCCTTGCGGGCTTAATTCAACATTTTTATTATTATTATGATTTTTATAATTTTTACCAATATATGCCACAACAATCAAAAATGCAATTAAAACCACTTATATAAACTTTACAAAAATAGAAAGCTTTTTATAATTTGCGTTTTCTTATAGTGTGTTTGTATGGTATTGTATGACCAACATTTTGGTCTATGGAGTTAAAGTCAGGTGCCCGACAAGTTCGGCCGATCGATAGATCATTGAACTATTTTGCTTTTATAGAGACAAGACTGATAACTTTTGATTGAGGTGTTGTTCTCAGTTGGCTTACATATATTCATCGCCGCACCCAAAACTGGTTACCAAATATAATTTATTAAGACGTTTGTAGTTTTTAACTTTGGTGAATTGAACTCACTTTGTCAGCTTTTTTGGGGATTTTCCTTCTAGTTTTTTTCTTTTTAAGACTTTCAAACTCCAAAGGCTGTTTTTCAGGCCAAGTGAAGATTGAAAAGCTGAATGAAGTTTACACGGGTTCTCACATACATCAGGAAATTTTGAAAATAGTGGAATCTGAAAAAGAACGGTCTTCACAGCTGATACTGGACAACCCTCGATATCTGCAAGATAGTCATAAAACCAGATTCACGGCTGGAATCTTTTCACAGCTTCGCTATTTGACTGCTCGTGCTCTGTGGAACAATTTACTTCACCCTGGACTCTACTGGTCTCGAATTGTGATTTACTTGCTTCTTGACTTGATAATTGCAGCTATGTTCACTCGGTCGAATGACATCCATGACGAGCACAAAGCAGCCATGATATTTTTCGTCCAATCATATCTCGTAATTTTGACTGTAGCAGCCCTGCCGTACCTTATCCTAGCTCGGCCAGTGTTCTGCAGGGAACGAGCGAATGGACTGGTATCCGTTCTACCCTACATTCTGTCAACATTCATTGCAATGATTCCAGGGATATTTCCACTTTTTCATCCTCATTTAACGCTGTTAAAGCAAAATGTTTTTAACACGAAAGGAAAGAAATTAATAAAATAGTTTGCAGGCGTTCACACAGTAAAATTAAACTATAATAGTATTCTATGAAGCTTTATGATTTTAAAATAGTTTTTAAAATGTTTTCTTTTCAAACAAGCATAATATAGTTTGCAATCAAAGTATTTAATGCAAAAATTTTGATCAATTCAGAGAAAAATGTTTTCCCCCACTTTTCATTTTTCAACATTTATTGTATCTGGTGTTGATCAAGAGCGGAAAGGCCATATTTCGAAAAAAATTTCTACCCCGCGTTTTAAGGCACTTTTTTGGGAAATCTGACAAAAAATTTCGTTTTTCGGCTCACATTTTTCCCTCATGATATTAATTGTCTTCAAAAATGGGATGAGAAACTGGAAATGAGACTACTGTAGGAGTTCTACTTGCAGCTCTGTTGTCATCAATTCTAATATTTTACATCACGGGACTGGAGAACTTTGGGTGGTTCTTCTGCATCCTTTTCTGCACGCTACTTTGTGCAGAATCAATCATGAATTTAGTTGCCTCTTTGACTGACCAGTTCATAGTTGGTTTGGCTATCGGTGCTGGCATTATTGGCATTTTCATGATTAACTCTGGATTTCTGTTACCGAAAGAGGAGATAGCTAACAAATGGTTCACGGGATGGAGACTTTTGTATCACATGGCGTTTCATAAGTACTCGCTACGATCACTAATTTATAACGAGTTCAGTCACCCGAAGTACTTTGTCAACGCAACAGTATGCCAGATCCCATTCGGTTCTGGAAATCCGTCATTCTGGAATGCAAACATTCCAACAAGAGGTTGAAAGTCAAACTTATTCATACATTCTGAAACTTATACACACAACTCATACTTACATACTGAAAAAACATTAAAGCCCATCAAAATGTACCCTAGTGTTTTTGAAAATTATGATGATCGCAATGTTTTGTTCCAGCACATCTGGGGAACATTCCTTCTTCGTACTGTTCGCCCATCTTGCGACAATACGGGATGGAACATGAAAACCCTGGATTTGACTGTCTGTGGCTTCTGATGTACATAGCTGTGGTCCAAATCATATTGCTACTGGTCACATACTTCAAACATACGGGAAGACGTTGATGATGTCACGTGACCGGATAACTCACTCAAAATGAAGAGACTAAATTGTAAAAATGTTCAAATAACGTAGCTTACGACTACGTAGTTTGAGGGTCGGTAAAACTAACCCAAAAAAAATATTTAGTTTTTATTTTTGTATTGACAAATCAAATTCAGATAGTGGTTCTCTGTAACATTGTAGCAATCTTTGTTTTAAAGTATGGTACTGATCGAAGAGTAGTCATTGAGAAGACAGTTTATCTACGAGGGGAAGGTCCTTCAGAAAAACTTTGGTGTTAGGGTCAGTCGGCCGAAGGCGGATGTCGTAAAGTAGTCCTAGAGGGGATCCTTGGTTCGCGAAGGGGTCGAATCACTGAGAAGGGAAATGGCGTCCGTCTATGCCCCTCCCCCGAAATATTCCCCTGTGTTCAGCTATTTATGGAGAATCCGCTAAGAACAGCATACAAGTTTTTCTTCACTTTTTTGGGCTAAAATATTGTTTCCTGGCCAAAGAGCCTGGCCAATGGTGGGTATCGGACGATCAATTTTTCGTCTGAGATGGAAACCTTAGCCACCTCCCCAAACATAGTATTGTCAATTATAAAGTTCCTCCTAGATGATGCTGTGTTTTATATATCAGCTAAGTGAGAAAAACTAGAATGAAATAAACTTAAGATAGGAAAAAACAGAATTGAATTGATAAATGATGTTAACCTATTGATGATTATTTTGAATCATGTTACAAATTTGTCATATGTTTCATCTCTTTTTAATGTTTTTTTTGCAAGCACGAATTGACAAATTGTGATGTTGTATTTTTGTTCTGATCATTTAACAAAAATCTTCGGAGTATTTGCTAATATTTTCTTATTCTAGGTAAAATTCGCGAAGTTTGAGCTTGTTTTATGTAAATCAAGGTAATAAGGCTTAAGTGATTCGACAAAACGCGAACATGAACATACCTGTTGAAACAACATAAGACTTTACACATGAAACTATATGGTCGCTACTAATAAATAGCCAAAACAAGAATTAGCAAATATTCTTTATAGTATTATTTTTCAATATTCATCAGCAGAACTTTGCTTGACTTGTTGGTTTTTGGCAAAACCTTCGAATATAAAAAATATGGTTAACCATTCTAAATTTTCCCACCGAAAACACTTAGATGGCATTCGTGGATTGGCGTGTCTAATTGTTATTCTTTTCCATTGCGACTTGCCATTATTTTCCAACGGTTTCGTGGGCGTCGACATATTTTTCGTCCTTTCCGGTTTTCTGATTTCATCTATATTATTGAGAGAGATAAAAGATACTGAAACTCTTGATTTCAAAGTTTTCTACGCGCGGAGGTTCCGACGACTATTTCCAGCATCCGCCATCGTTCTGATTTTCACTGCAATTTTATACCGCATTTTGGAACTTCCAGACTATGTTGACAAACATAAAGGATCTTTTATAGCATCTTCGCTCTACTCACAAAATTGGTATGGATTGAAAATGGCACTGGATTATTTCACCGACAAAGGTTCAGACCATAGTCCCGTCATCCATTTTTGGTCGCTTTCAGTCGAAGAACAATTCTACGCTTTCTTCCCTATTTTCCTGTTCCTGGTTTTTCAATTATTCCAGAAAAATCTGAAGTTCATATTCACGTTCTTTATGCTGGTTTTATCGATTACTACCGGGTTAAATTGGAGCATAGCTGTGGATAATCCAATGAATTCTTATTTTTCAACCTTCGGTCGACTGTACCAATTGTTTACGGGTACAATAATTTCACTTATAGTATTGTTTTATGAAGAGAACAAAAATTATCTAATGAGAAGTTCATTTTTTCCGAATCAAAAATTAAAAAATTTTGCAGATTTTCTGTCTGGAGGAATTTTTCTGCTACTTCTTTTCGTTATTTTAGATTTTAATTTAGACGCCTTTTATCTGGGAATGTTGACAACAATGTTTTCATTCCTTTTAATAATTATTCTAGAAGTTTCTGAAAAAAATGGAGTCATTAAAAAAGTATTATTTCACAACCGAGTTTTGTGTTACATCGGAAAAATATCATACGGGAGTTATCTAGTGCATGTTCCAATGACTAAATTTGGCGAAATAGGCGGCTTCTTGCCAGCAAATTTACAATTACGAGCTCTTGTTATTTCGATATCCACTTTTTCAACCGCAACCTTTTTGTGGCACGTGATTGAGAGCCCTTTGACCAAAAAAGTCAAAATTGAAAAAAAATCCGCACTCCGTGTTATCCTATTTTTCCTTATGCTTACAGCTTTACTACCTTGTATCCTAGCGCTTATTTTGCAAACTAAAACTAATGCCTATCATCATATTAACCAAGACAAGACGTCAAAAATTATGATAACGGCCAATGAGTCAGCGAAACTTTCAAACTGCCAGCTTTTTAGTAGGTATGACAGCATTTTAATAGCCGGCGATTCGTTTGCACGTGCGTGGCTTCAACCATTTTCTGCCTTTGGAAATCAATGCAACTCTTCCGTTGAGATTAAAATGGTATCCAATTCCGCCACAGTATATTTGCGACATTACAAAAGTCAAAATTTATTGAATAATAGAATGATAGATGCAAAAGCACTGAATAATGTTACCTACACTTATTTGGAATCGAAACGGCCAAAGCTCACCTTGTTTTTCTCAAAGTCAATCCACGGAGCCAAAATGTGGTATAAAAATTATACAATAGGTGCACCAATTGACTTTGAACTTTGGAAAACAGTGATTCGGAAAATGTTTTTGGACTTCATTCCCTACGTTTCAAACTACACAACGCCAGTGTTTGTAATTGAACATCCAAGTACAGTATATAATCCAGAGCCGTGCATTAAGCGAATCAGAAACACATTTGGAGAAAACTGGTTGAGCCATACAAATGAATGCACAATGTATCTATTCTATGACAGAGGCGTGGCCTATCTTCGAGAAATGTTCAGCGAATTCAAACAAAAGTTCCACAAGTTTCACTATATCGATATGGGACCAATTTTGTTCGGATACAATTGTACACATAAGCTGAAACCTGTATTTGTGAATGGAGTCCAGGTTTTCCTAGATTCAAGCCATTTGACACCCGATTTTGCTTCACTAAACTTCGAAAAAGTGTTGAGAAAACTACCAAAGATTGAGTCAAACTAACTTACACCAACTCTCTATTTTGCCAAAGACTTTTGTTGATTATATTCTTGTAGCTTGCTAGTTTTTTAAATTTTAAATCTATTATTAATTTGTTTGTACATCAACTTCAGTTTGTTGTTCTCCTCTGGTACACCTAATAAAATGCACCAATATTGAAACTAAACTAAGCTTAAAATAAAAAAGTAAAGATTAGAGCTCATTTAAAATGTATAATTTTTAACTATCACGTCAACTTCAGTTTGTTGTTCTCCTCTGCTACACCTAATAAAATGCACTAATGTTCAAACTAAACTAAGCTTAAAGTAAAAAAGAAACTAAAGATAAGAGTTCATTTAAAATGTGTTTTTTTTCTAACTATCACGCATTATCATTTAAAATGAAGATTGCTACCCTAAGTGAATGCGATGACGACCTGTAAAAATGAGTAAAATGAGTGAAATTATGCCAATGAAAAATGCTAGCATTAGTGAAGGTCACGGCGACCTGCTAAAAAGAGTAGTTTAGATTAAATTAGAAGACAATCACAAAACTTCCCTTAAATGGGAAAAATTATAATACTACAAGATATAAATGCAGATGATCCTTTCCTCCCTCTGGGCGAGAGCGAGAGTTACCGATTTAAGACAATAAATCACATCTAACTACATGAAAAGTTTAAGGACAACAGTTCGAATGGAAAACGTACGAGAGTGAAGTTGTTGTTGCTAAAATAATAACTAGAATTTTTGCAACTTTATCCAAGGAAATTTGCAAATAAACTCGGTAAAAACAAAATTTTCAAAGTTATGGTCGATAAAATTATAGGAGTGAATTGCATCAACTGAATGATAGGGAAAAAGAGGTTAAAGTTTAAAAAACGCCGATTTGTTTGATATACAAGAATAACTTTCTTTCAACTGTGTTGACTATAAATCCGACGAGTTTACATTTGACAAAGTTAGCTTCTGAAAACTTTGCGCGATGCCAAACTTTGCACCTAATCTGGTTTTATTAAAACAGTGCGGAAATCAATTAAGGACTGAAAAAAAGAACACTATCAATTTTTCAATCTAAACACATACTAGATAAAATTTTACTATCAAATTTTCAATCTAAACACATAGTAGATAAAATTTTAGTTTCAAGTTTCGGGGAGAAAGTTTTTCAGGTAAATGTCAACATGTCTGATGAGGTTCGAAACGGTGTCAGAATCTTCATTGTCTGCCTTAATTGAGGTAGACAAAAAAGTACGTAGGTCCTCTACTTCTTTTTCAGTGAAATTTCTTGACTCCGGTATCACTTCCGTTAAAGCGTTTGAAATGAGGAGGAGTGTCCGGCTGATTTACTGAGAAACAAGTACCCTTCTATAAAGGTCTTCGTTTTCTGCGCTTTCATCTTTTATGGTCTCCTAACTGAGCGTAATTGGAAAGTCAGCTCTCCCAATTCCTTGGTCACCTACAATATCTACAAATTACCTTTTACCGTAGAATTTACCGAGGCCCAACATTCGTCTATGTCTTGTAGAAAAACGGTTAAATTGTTCAGATGAGTCGGCACTTCTATTAAGAGGGATACCTGTGGCGAAAAAATCATCGTAATTTTCGTAGACTACGGGTTGTGAAGCACCATTGTCTCCCGGTGGTTGTTGATCCGGCAGATTGTCATAAAATCAATTGCCTTAAGGGGTTGAATTGCATCCGGAGATCCCAGTCCAGTATGATTTGGAGTTTAAGACGGGTGTATGGTTTTACTCACAAGATCCCTGTTAGTTCCAATCTAAATACACTTATTCAATATTAACAAGTTTATCCGATGGAAAGGGTTCTGAGTAGTGATATGATTTCGAGTTGTACTCATCACTAATATGCCTTTCTCTGCGAACATCCCTACAAAGAAAACCGCCTACGGTCTGTTCACAATCACAACGGTCTGATGTTTCAAAACGTAAGAAAAACGTTTCGTCTTCAACTAATTAATCTGGTGAGAAATTTTTTCCTTTTCCCTCTTCCCGATAGTTATTTCGTATTCTTCGGTTTTGGTTTTGATGTTTTCGTCGAATTTTTAGTGCCCGTTTTAGTTATCGTCAAGTTGTCCGATGTTGAGATTGCAACCTTTTGTTGTGTTCTCAGACCCATTCTTCTCTTCTTTGACACTTTTTCACAACAATCGTTAGAATTGGGTATTGTAACGCTACCTTTAAAAACTTTGGGTTGTTTAAAATTGTTGTCACGTATCGCTATGCTGAATTTCCGGAGGATTTACCCGCTCGCAATTTTTACCGCAATAATTGGGGGTTGAATAACTTTCTCACCCAATGGTTGGTAACATGGTTTTCATTTCCTTAAAACCTTTCAAAAGATATCACTTTTCTTGATTGGGTTCGAAAGAGGTTGTTCGGTTGTCTTCGGAATGTCTTTCGTCATTTGCATCTTCTGAGGAGTTGACGGCCTTGGTTCGGAGTGATAACCTTTTTGTGGGGTTGTCTTTTCTTTTTCTCCAAAGGAGTTTTCAGATAACCGTCTTCCACTCTGTCATCTGCTGCCCAATTGTTGTCTAATCGACTTCCCGTTGTCAAAAAAGTCATTTTTACTTTGGGTGACAAAGTTTTTCCAGAGAGTATTTGGTTTTCTAATGAAGTGCTTTTCGACAGTATTTAAATCATTTTTGGGCTTTATGATACTCCTAGGAATTTGAACCGAATCGGTTTGTGAAATTTTCGTTGTTTCTGATGACATCGTAAGTAATTTCTTTTTATCTTATGTTCAAATGTTTGCACCAATTCGTTTGAACAAAAATCGTAACTGTACAAAAAAATGTTAATATTCTCGAACAACAGGATGATTTAAATTTTTTTCCGTAAAACATGAGGCAAAATAAACTTAGAAATCCACGTAGATGAACATAATCAGTAAGAAAATCGATATTTGTTTCAGCAGAAGTACTTGAAATTAATTTCGCGCAATGGAAAATTGCGCAAAATTAATTATCTATGAGTCTCTATCTCCACATAAAAGAATATAATAACCAAACTGAACCCAAAGCAGTCGAAAGTCTAAATCGATTTCTTTGTGTACGAATTTCAATTCAGAGAGATGGTGTGAATGTTTTTCATAAACTAGTGGCTTAAGGTTTTTACTCGTTTTGATACAGTCTGAGCAGTTCCTCCCATGAAAGTATATCATTCGGTTTAAATGGCGCCACCACGGTTTTACGACAAAAATTTATCCGATATTGATCAGGGTGGTTTCATACAATATTTTCAGGGCCGCTGTAATTAGAACGTAAGGCAAACATAAGTTGTTGTCCATATAAAGGAAACAGTTTGAAGTATGAAGGTCTTACGGAGGTCGTAAAATAGTTGGACTTAGCGACCCCATTTAGTGATACAAAATTCTTTTTTCATCAAAAATTTAGATGTTATTTTATTCGGATAGTATACGATTAATTTCTTATTGAAGAAACTGTTCAGTTCTACCAATTTTTTGGGCAATTTCAGTTACTCGCGGTAATTTTTTGCTAATGAGGGTTGTTCGCAAGACATTGCTTTGATAACAAAAATTACGTTATTTCTGGTCGAGGAAGAAGTTTTTGCAATTCCACTATTTACTCTTACATTTTTTTACAATATTAGATTCCATAGGAAATCTTTTTATTTGTAAATGTACAGAATAAAAACAGTGGGGAAAGGTAAAACCTAGTATGAGATAATTGATGAGTTAATTTTAGAAAAAGCCAGCGATCTAAGGAAGCAAAAATATGAGCGGTAGTGGCCGAAACTGCAAACCTTCTATCTGAAAATAACTGAGTTTAGAATAGAAGCGAAACTCTTATTGCGTAGTTTTGCGTCATTGGAGTTTTCCGAAACTTGACCTATCAGATTCGAGACATTGTTCAACTACTGTTTCAACGAAATATCCGATAGGTTAGTGATTGAAGTGTTTTTAGAAATTGTGGCTACTACGAACTCGTGAGTGAATTTTGTTAGCGGTAATAGTTTTTTTTGGAATCCTTGAAATAAGATCAGTAAAACCTATATCTTTTCCGACTAATTTTTTATCCAAAAACTGAAAAATGGAAGCCTGTCAACCCATCTTGTTAAAAGATTGTGATAAATTTAGTTCACGGGGTTACAAGACTGAATTGCTGCAAAATTATTGGAATCGTTAGTGACAGTTTTTTAGTGGAAATTTCAGAAACAGAAGCTTCACAATAGCATCAGTATTGTGTGGTTTTACAAGGTTTTATATGGTCCTCAAAAAAGTTGCCAGATTAGTTCGCATGCCAACTTAGAATTCCATGTAGATGAACATAACCAGTGAGAAAATCGATATTTGGTTTAACAGAAGCACTTGAAAGTAATTTCGCACAATGGAATGTTGCGCAAAATTAGTTATCTATGAGTAATTATTTATCTATCAAATAAGGTTTCAAGCTAAAAAAATAAAATTCAAACAATTAAAAACATTTCTTCTGAAAACTGCAACAGGCATTCTCAATTTGCCCCTTAAACTACGAAGCATCAGTGAAATAGGTCAATAAAACATCCGCTGATTTCACTTAGTAGAAAAATTCAATGAATTTATTCAAATCCAGATTTCGTAAATTGAACCATAGAACATACTTTATATCAATAAAACCAGGGGTCCCACTAAAACTGGAAGTAATTGATTGATACTTTTTTTAACATGTTTACTGATGCGGGATAAAATCTGGTATTTAAAAAACCTTGATTGTTTCTCTACAAAAACATGTGATCTGTCGCAAGTGTACGGGAGATGCCTATTACACGTTCTTACAAATGAACTCAAAATGAAAATAGGCACAATCGTGGACTTTTCCAGCAACCTGGTCATCTAATTGAAGTTGCTATGAAATGCATTATGTCGAAAAAAATGCCATGACATGTCATTCCGATTGAACTGTTAGTTTAGTTTTGGAGAAGTGAAAAGTTTTGTAAGAATTCACAAAAAGACGAATTTTTCCGAGTGTGAAAAAAAAAACATCTTTTTTTACACAAATAAAGGAGACGACGCATTTGCTAAAAGTCTTTCTGAACCACTTCATTCAAATAAATCTTTGATGTCATTTTTGGTAGGGTCTTTTCTAAGAAGCTTGTTTCTAAAAAAGGGAACAAAAATAAACAAATTGAATTTCCGACCGTTATATTCATTTTTCTGCAGAAATAGGGCATATGAAGAGAAGAAGCCCCCAACCTTTACTTTCAATTGAATCATTTATCTGAGAAATGGCATGTTAGTTTTCGAAGTCAAGCTTCCACAAAACGATCAATGGCTTCCCCAAAACTTTTTTTTCTGTTTTTTTTTTGACGGGGGGAGGTGTAATCAAAATTGCCCGGGAGCTTTCTAGATCCCATTTTGAAAACAAATTCAGAAGTTGAGGATTGCAAAATTAGTTTTTATGAAACTCAAAAAAAGTTTTAACTTCTGATCAAAAAATCAAAAAAAAATTTAAGTGTGAAAAATGGGCAAGGCGCATAAGCACAAAAGTTTTTCTTAAACCTGTTCTTCCGATTGAAGGACAGATGGAAAAAAATTTCTCGGAAAAAATTTACTGAAAGTCAGCCGACAGCAATAAGAACTGCCAAAAAATCAAAAAATTGACTTCTGAGGACCATTAAGTTAAAGACAAAAATTTGAGAATTTACCACAAACAGTGCTTTCGATTGAACGAAAAACCTTAAGTTTGGGTGGTTACTTAGGAAGGAAACTTAAAATTCTAAAATAATGGGTCAAAATTTATTCTAACATTTCGAAGACTGTAGAAAGTGGGATAAGGTCGACGAAAAAGACTGGCAGATTATTCAAACAGACTAGGGAATCGGCGGTTTTAAAGCAAAATTTTTTTTGGCGTTTTGGAGAAAAATTAAAAATTTGAGAAAATTGAACAAAAAAATTTCCAAATGCTTTCAAAAAAATCCCATACATTTTCATAATACTTGTTTTTATTAACCAAGACTTATTCGAAAAAGAAAAAAGCGTTTGACGGAAAATATATAAAAAAGGTACCAGATAAAAAAAAAATTATTAAAAAAAACAAAAAAACCAGCCGAAATAAATTAAGACAAAACCTACAAATCAGAAAAAAAAAATTAACATATTTCAATAGTTTAAATTGAAAAACAAAATGAAAACTACCTCGAATGAACTAGAAAGTAGTTTCCTTTTTATTTTAATCAGCAGAAGCAGAAATGCGGAAGAAAATTTGTTTGCGGTAAAAAGTCAAGTTCCTGATTACTAGTCATTTGCTCTTGCAAGTGAACAAACCATTGAACAATGTGAACAAAAATTCATATTAAAAAACTTTGAAATTTAGGGAGAGAAACAAAGCAAAATTATTCAAATTTTTCAAAATTTAACCTTCAATCGTTTTTTCCCTATTTTTTGAATTATTTGATGACATCGAAAAATCTTTAGAATGAGAGTAGTCAGAAAAGAAGCAAAAACAAAATGAAAAAATCCGGTTTATAAGAATGAATGTTGACTACTGTGCAAAATGCTCAGAATGTTCTGGCGATAGTCTTAAGAAAAAACAAATTAGTCTGGTTTTTCTGCGTGGTGTGATATAAAGATCTGAACAAAATCAAGTTGACGTAAGTAGTCTGGCTACACTTAATTGAGCGTTAAGACAATTTAATCAGTTTCATTGTATCTAAACGTAATTTAACGTTTTATATTGTTCAACCAAAAACAAGAACTGAGTTGAGCCTAATGGTCTGCCTGCATTTAAACTAAACTTTAAAGGTTTATTTAAGTAGTTACCCCAGAAATTTGTTTAAGTTACTGTACTTACAACTTATATAACGTTAAGCAATGTTAATTTAACTACGGAAAACAAAGTTGAACCGAGTCAGTTAGCTACACCTGATTTAACGTTAGGTTAGATTAAACAGTCGTTTCAAAAATTGTTGATACTTAATGTGGTTCCACTTAATCTAACAGTAATTGAGGGTAAAACGATCAGTTTGGCTACACCTAATTTTATGTTAAGCAAAGTCAAGTAGTGGATCAATAACATTGTTTTATTTACCGGATTTATACCTAACTTAACGTTAAACTAACTACGGTAACCAAAATTGATAAGGAGTTAAATTGCTATACCGAGTTTAACCCAAATTAGGTAAAGAAGTGATTCCTAACGTAGTTACACCTAATTTAACGTTAAATGATGTTAAAAAATTGTTTTTGCGGACCGAAACGATATTGAGTATCCCGTGCAATCCTGCTGTGTCCAACTTATTGTATTTACTTCTAATTTAACGTGAATTGATGTTAAAAAAGGGATAGTGCGGTTATAAGAAAAACATATTGTAAACATTTACAAATTGAAAACAGGAAACAACAAATTGAAAATGGAAAACAAATCAAGGCGTAGAATCTCTATGGTTGATAAGGGAGCTTAGACGTTAAACCGAGCGTCTTCGATTATTTTCCTGATTCACGGCTAGTTTGCGTTTGTAACGAGGCGTTTGTCACGAGGCGTTTGTCACGTTCTAGAATCTTTCATGTATTCATATTCATGCATGAGTATGTGTTTTGCTAGACTGACTGAAGTCTAAAATTCATTTTAACATTCAGTTGTTTATTAACGAAATGATGTTTTGCTACCCTAACTTAACACTACCGAACGTTAAGCTATGTTAAATTAGGTTTAAAATTAAGAGACCTCTAGTGGGCGGTTTCTGTATTTTCTACACCTGAGTTACCCTTGCTTAACCTTAAATAAGGTATAAATAGGTGTGGTGATTTCCCGATTATGCGGACCGAAACGATAACACAGCTCCTGGTATACCTAAGTTAACCTAACCTTACGTTAAGCCACGTTAAACAAAACTCCGAAATGGTTAACGTTGATTTTGGTTATTTAGTGAACGTAGAAAAAAATAGTGTTAATGAATTTACAGGTAAATTAACGTTAAGCAAGGGTAGAAACAAGGTTGACCACAATAGTCTGTTTGCAGCGCGGTCTTTAGTTAGACAATCGCGTTTTCCTACTCGTGAGTAAGCAGAGAAATACTGTATGAACCAATCAGAATCGAGATGAGAAAGCAAACTGTTAAGACAAACAAAAACTATTTTTCCTTTTCTTCCTTGTCTCGCTTCTGATTGGTTAATACAGTACTTGTCTGTTTACTGACGAGCAGGAAAACGCGGTTGTCTATAAACTGCTACGTATTCAGTCTGTGTACACCTAATTTAACGTTAAGTTAGTTAGATTAATTACCAAGTGATCAAATTACAGAACCAAGTTAAGGCAAAGTAGTTAGTCTAACTTGGCTAAACATAAGTTAACGCTGTTTACCTTCTTCATGTGTACACGTTGTTTAACGTTAACTCACGTGTTGTAAAAGTTATTTCAAGGAAAAGTTAAAGTTGCGTCACCTTCTTGCGGCTGTTGCAAAAATTGAGGCCGAGGGAAAACACAGAATTAATGAAACTTCATTACACGTAATTTAACGTGATTTAACATTAAAAAAAAAGTAAATCAGCTGTGGCAAATATTGCGGCCGTGCGAAAATGCAGCAAGAGTGAAACTTTGTTACAGTTGATATAACATCATTTAACGTACAAATGTAAATTAAGTAAAATTGCGGCGCCTTTGCCGCTGTGGCAAATATTGCGGCAATGCGAAAATGCAGGATTAGGGAAACTTTGTTACACTTGATATAACATCATTTAAAGTACAAAAAATGTAACTCAGGTAAAGTTGCGCCGCCCTCTTGCGGCCGTGGCAAATATTCCTGTTGCGTCATCCTTTAGCAACATTTGATCGAGCGTGTTTCACAGTTCAGTCAACCTCAAATCATTATTTTAATCTCGCCAAGTTACATCAATCAGTGCCAGAGCTGTTAGGGACAGTATCTCAGCGTCAGTCACCTTAGCGTCAACCGTCTCAGGAACACATCCAAAAAATCCGTTCAGTTTGACAGCGTCAACAAAACTCAGGGGAGTGATTGTGAAGACCTGGCTCCAGACAAACTGTAAGTACTTCTCACTTGTTCTTCTCTTTCTTGTTCTGTGATTTTTTAGCTGGTTAAAGCTGTCTATTGTAGCTTATCTGTTGTACCTTCGTAAACGTTGTTCACAGTTAATCAACTGTTAACAAATTTCTACTATAGCTTATCTAATAACCTGGGTAGACTCTTTACAACTTTAAACAAAGGAAAATAACGCTAACTTAGGTGTATTCATTTTCTTTTTGTTCAGAAGGCGCATTATCTGCTACAAAATCTAGCTAAGAAACTATTGGTGACTGGCATTGCAGTGAATTTAAATGAACGAAGAGTAAGGTCTGTGGTTCTCAGACAAAAACTTCCCACAGATGAGCTTGGCGAAAAAATGTCTGTAAGACGTCGTGACAAGGGACTCAACTCACAACGATCACGATGATGCTCCTAATGATGAAGGTGGTGCGGGTGCCGTTGCTCCTCCCCTTCAGAGACAATTTTTTCAAATCAATGACCCAACAAGAAGAAAGAAAATTTGTTCAACCATCAAGAGGTCCAAGAATCGTCTTCTACGCACTGCTGCTGCTGGTTGATGTTGTTGTTTGTGGTTAAGCCGAAGGGAGCTCATAAAGGTTTTTCTCGCCAGCATCGTAGTTCAGTATGGATCTGGAGATAGGATGGCTAGTCTCACGTTAGTTGTGCCAAAAATTTCCCAACTGCGAGGTTCTGCCAGGTCTCCGACCTGTCCGGAACTTCTTCCACTGATGAGGAGGTTTCATCGAAATCTGGTTCGCCTCATAAAGGCACTCATCTCGAACTGTGGTAGTTCTTGGTTAGTACTTTTCCTTTTTTCTTGGGTTTTTAGCTTAGTTTCTGTTCGAGAAGTCAGAAGTCAACAACTGCTCTTACTCCTTGAAAAAAGTAGCTGCTGCTGACGAAAGCAATGCTGGCACCGTTTCTCTGACTAGTAGCCAAGTGAGTTAACCTCAGGAAATTTTTTGTTTTACCGTTGTTAATCCTTGTTTAACGTTAAGTAAGGTTTTCAGATAGAGCGTTCGTTTTTTTGTGGCTGTTCTACTTATGTGAGTCGAATCCCGTAAAGTAGAAGGCCAAACAGGTCGAAGATTTCATGATCCTGGCCGATAATAGAACTTGCAGTGCGAGTTCAGTCCAGGTGCAGTGGACTCCTCTTTGGCTCGGTGACTCTGATCGGCTCACACATCGTGGAGGTAGTCATGTTCTAGTAGTTTTCTTAGTCCTGGTTCTCTCAGTTATTTCAACCTATTTAAACGGAAGTTATTGTTCAGTCATGTGTTTGTGAGTGGAACTGTGGAAGTCACAATATGCCTCTTTTACCGCTTTTATTCGTCAAGTTAAGTTTTAGCGCAAAGTGGATATTGTAGTCAATACAAACATGAACATGCAAACACAATTTAATTCTGTAGAGACGATTCTCCAAACGTTTCTGAGAAAGGATGCGGTTGCACTCGAAACATCTAATCTGCATGAATGTACCAAGTGCTTCACAAGGTGTCAATGGCTCAAATTCATAGAGATGTTGCCTTTTTTTTCACCCGTAAGTTTATTTTACACCTTTCTTAATTTTAATTGATGTAAACCAGTAGAAATTTTTCCAGAAACTTTTGTTTGAAATTCCCCTACCAAACGATGCCTGTTGTTTGTTGTGAAAATATTGTGTTCCAGATATGCTGCAGCGGGGAAGACTGTAATTGAGGTAGACTGATTCTTTCATGACGAGAATAATGAATGACCAGATAGCAATGTAATACTCAACAGAAGGGAAAAAGTGAAACTCTTTTTCGCAGATGATGGTTTTCTATTCATCCTGGTTCAAGAGCCGCAGTGTCATTATGATAATACCACCAACGCAGCCAACGAAGATCTGCAAAACAGGGTCAAACAGGCCAGAGCGCGATTTTCACGAAAAAAAGTAAACATTGTTGTCTGGTGCAAAAATCGCCTTTTCAATGGAAGTTAACGTTAAGTTATGTGTTTTTGTGTTAATCAATGTGTTTGTATTTTAAATTGTACGACGCTTTCTCGAACCAAGATACCAGTGCAACAGTCAAGAATGTTTATCAGGCGTGGTTATGTTACAGCAGAGTTGAGCCGTGTTGTTCGTTGCATCCTCAACCACGCATTCTCAGAGCCATATCCCCGAAGGGTTTTGAGAACTCCAAAAAATTCCCGTAGAGGTGGTTCATCATCCTCTACTTCGCCTGGGAACCGCCCCAGTGAGAGCCGCCAAGATGCATCAGTGGTGCCTGATTCTGGTGCTGATGATGAAGAAATGCCAGAAAATCAAAGAGCTCAAATGCCTCTGAAATGCTTCTCAAAACTCATACTCATTTCGCAATTTCTTTTGCATTTTCATTTCGCAATCGTGATTTCTATGCTTCCGTATCCTGCTGGAAATTTTATATGCACCTTTTGATCTCTCAACAGTCTCACCATAGTTTTTTTTTATTTTTCTACCATGTTTTTTATAACACTTTTAACCTTAATTGACATTGGGCAACGTTAAACAAATGGTCAAGTGGCGCTCGTTTTACTCAAAAATTTTAATTATGCTTGTTAACCAAACTACATTTATTTTTAGGGTACATTCGAATTTGCATCGAAAGCTGAAGTGTCTCGCACAATTAGCGGTTTCAAGATCAGGACGACCCGTACTCGTTGCCGGTAGGCGAGCCAACATTTATCTCCCAGAAAAAGAATAAGCAGTGGAACCACCAATTCGCAAGAAAAATTGAGTATCAAAAACTTTACGACAATCATCGGAATATTGATATAACTCAGTAACTGGCATTTTGCGTAGTTTTTTAAAGCGTTCTAAGTTTAGTTTTTTTCTTCTATCAGCTTTTAATTTATTACCTTACAACATTTAATTTAGAAACACTGCATTCAAAAGTATACACAAAAAGAGTACTGCTCAAATTGGTGGTTGTCGTGATTCAGATTCGGCAGACAAATCGGCGGCCGGCGAAAAGCAATGAGCAGTACTTTGCATAAAATCAACCGAAACAACAGGTTTTTTAAAAGCTATTAAAATAGTACAAGAAAAACGCTAATGTATAAAACGGTCTTATAAACATAGGTTGAATGACCAAGAAAGATGCTTCACGAATGAAATAAGTATTTCTCATGACGGTCTTTTAGAAAAATAGTGCTGACAAGAAATGCGCAGACATATAGCAAGTGCAACTAAAAATACCCCTTTGTACATTTTTGGGGTTATTTTTTAGATTCTACCAGAAAATTTTAGTATAAATACATAAGTTCTGTTCTAAAAATCTTTTTATTTCTTTAGGTTTTTGGATGGTTTTTAAACCGAAATTGAGGTGTTTGCTCCCATGATCGATCACTTCAAACTTTCACTCTGATTATTTGTCATCAAGTATGCTGTTGTCAATAATTGATATTTAAAAAAAAAACAGTCAATCTGCATTTCGGAGCGCTAGATTATTCAACAAAAAGTGGCTAAAACCTAAATCGTTTTAACATCTCGTTTTTAAAAAAAGACTACAGTTTGTACCTATAAAAGTGTTATTCATTCTAGCAGAAATTTGTAGTTAATAAAGTTATTAAAATTCTTTCTTTCTTTAAAATTAATCGATAAGTTAAAGTTACGTCGCCTTCTTGCGGCTGTGGCAAAATTGAGGCCGATGGAAAGCACAGATTTGATGAAACTTCATTACACTTAATTTAACGTGATTTAACATTCAAAAAAAGTAAATCTGATAAAAATTGTGTCGCCTTTGCCGCTGTGGCAAATATTGTGGCCGTGCGAAAATGCAGCATTAGTGAAACTTTGTTACAGTTGATATAACATCATTTAACGTACAACAAAGGTAATTCAGGTGAAGTTGCGCCGCCCTCTTGCGGCCATGGCAAATATTCTTGCTGAGTCATCCTTTAGCATCATTTGATCGAGCGTGTTTCACAGTTCAGTCAACCTCAATTCATTATTTCTACACTTAATTTAACGCTAATTGAGGGTAAAACGATCAGTTTGGCTACACCTAATTTAATCTTAAGCTAACTACGGTAACCAAAATTGATAAGGAGTTAAATTGCTATACCGGGTTTAAACCAAATTCCAAATTAGGTAAAAAAAGTTATTCTTAACGTAGTTACACCTAATTTGAAGTTAAATGATGTTAAAAATTTGTTTTTGCGGACTGAAACGATAATGAGTATCCCGTGCAATCCTGCTGGGTCCAACTTATTGTTTTTACTTCTAATTTAACGTAAATTGAGTTAAAAAAGGATAGTGCGGTTATAAGAAAAACATATTGTAAACATTTACAAATTGAAAACTGGAAAACAAATCAAGGCGTAGAATCTCTGTGTGTGATAAGGGAGCTTAGACGTTAAGCCAAGCGTCTTCGATGATTTTCCTGAGTCACAACTAGTTTGCGTTTAAAATGAGGCGTTTGTCACGAGGCGTTTTTCACGAGGCGTTTGTCACGTTCTAGAATCTTTCATGTATTCATATTCATGCATGAGTATGTGTTTTGCTAGACTGACTGAAGTCTGAAACTAATTTAATAATTCAGTTGTTTATTAACGAAATGATGTTTTGCTACCCTAACTTAACACTACTGAACGTTAAGCTATGTTAAACTATGTTTAAAATTAAGAGACCTCAAGTGGACGGTTTCTGCATTTTCTACAACTGAGGTACTCTTGCTTCACCTTAAATAAGGTATAGTTAGGTGTGGTGATTTCCCGATTATGCGGACCGAAACGATAACACAGCTCCTGATATACCTAAGTTAACCTAACCTTACGTTAAGCCACGTTAAACTAAATTCCGAAATAGTTAACCTTGATTTCGGTTGGTTAGTGAACGTCGAAAAAAATATTGTTTTTGAATTTACAGGTAATTTAACGTTAAGCAAGGGTAGAAACCAGGTTGACCACAATAGTCTGTTTGCAGCACGGTCTGTATTTAGACAATCGCGTTTTCCTACTCGTGAGTAAGCAGAGAAATACTGTATGAACCAATCAGAATCGAGATGAGAAAGCAAACTGTTAGAACAAACAAAAATTATTTTTTCTTTTCTTCCTTGTCTCGCTTCTAATTGGTTAATACAGTACTTGTATGTTTACTGATGAGCAAGAATACGCGGTTGTCTATAAACTGCTACGTCTTCAGTCTGTGTACACCTAATTTAACATTAAGTTAGATAGATTAATTAACAAGTAATCAAATTACAGAACCAAGTTGAGCCAAATTAGTTTGTCTAACTTGGTTACACATAAGTTAACGCTGTTTACCTTCATCATGTGTACACGTTGTTTAACGTTAACTCACGTGTTGTAAAGTTATTTCAAGGAAAAGTTAAAGTTGCGTCGCCTTCCTGCGGCTGTGGCAAAAAATGAGGCCGAGGGAAAACACAGAATCAATGACACTTCGTTACACGTAATTTAACGTGATTTAACACTCAAAAAAAAGTAAATCAGATGAAATTGCGTCGCCTTTGCCGCTGTGGCAAATATTGCGGCCGTGCAAAAATGCAGCATTAGTGAAATTTTGTTACAGTTGATATAACATCATTTAACGTACAAATGTAAATTAAGTAAAATTGCGGCGCCTTTGCCGCTGTGGCAAATATTGCGGCCATGCGAAAATGCAGGATTAGGGAAACTTTGTTACACTTGATATAACATCTTTCAACGTACAACAAATGTAATTCAGGTAACGTTGCGCCGCCCTCTTGCGGCTGTGGCAAATATTCCTGTTGCGTCATCCTTTAGCATCATTTGATCGAGCGTGTTTCACAGTTCAGTCAACCTCAAATCATTATTTCAATCTCGCCAAGTTACATCAATCAGTGCGAGAGCTGTTAGGAGACTCAGGGGAGTGATTGTGAAGACTGGCTCCAGACAAACTGTAAGTACTTCTCACTTCTTCTTCTCTTTCTTGTTCTGTGATTTTTTAGCTGGTTAAAGCTGTCTATTGTAGCTTATCTGTTGTACCTTCGTAAACGTTGTTCACAGTTAATCAACTGTTAACAAATTTCTACTATAACTTATCTAATAACCTGGGTAGACTCTTTACAACTTTAAACAAAGGAAAATAACGCTAACTTACGTGTATTCATTATCTTTTTGTTCAGTAAGGCGCATTATCTGCTACAAAATCTAGCTAAGAAACTACTGGTGACTGGCATTGCAGTGAATTTAAATGAACGAAGAGTAAGGTCTGTTGGTTCTCAGACAAAAGCTTCCCACAGATGAGCTTGGCGAAAAAATGTCTGGAAGACGTCGCGACCAGGGACTCAACTCACAACGATCACGATGATGCCACTAATGATGAAGGTGGTGCGGGTGCCGTTGCTCCTCCCCTTCAGAGACAATCTTCTCGAATCAATGACCCAACAAGAAGAAAGAAAATTTGGTCAACCATCAAGAGATCCAAGAATTGTCTTCTACGCACTGCTGCTGCTTCTTCTTCTGTGTGGGAGCCGAATCATGCTCAGAAGCAGCGCTTCGCCAGCTCGATCGCCTTGATCGGATCGTCGGTATGGACTGAAAGCTCGGTGTTGGTGTCGCCAAATATGAATTATCGGGTCCTGAGAGTTGCTGGACATTTGAGCAGCCAGTGTTCCAGGATTTGGTTATCTTGGAAGCATTTTGGGCATCTTGGGTCTGTTGTTGGGTCCATAAGGTGGCGATACGCAGCCCGTTGCATGCTGTGCTCCGCTCTCAGTCTCGCTAACATGACAGCGTCTCTTCTATTGGTCAGCGTTTTCTCGTCCTTGGCGATAGAGTGGTTGGCGTACACAGCTGCTGTACTGGCGTGCGAGGGCAGTTTGTCTTTCAGGATTCGTTTGATTACTGCTTTGGCGGCTTTCAGGCTTGTAGGTTGGGCGTCGTCTTCGAGTTCTGTGGCTTCGTTGGCAAATTTGTCGGAGAGTTCGTTCCCGGGAATGTCCATGTGACCGGGAACCCATTGAATGTCGATGTGGCGGTCCATGGCATCCAGCCGACGGCACAAGGAGGCAACATCAGGGCTGCTGCTGACGAAAGCAATGATGGCACCGATTCTCTGACTAGTAGCCAAGTGAGTTAACCTCAGGAAATTTTTTGTTTTACCGTTGTTAATCCTTGTTTAACGTTAAGTCAGGTGTTGAAATGACCTCCAATGTTTTTTGTTTTACCGTTGTTAAAACTTGTTTAACGTTAAGTAAGTTTTTAAGATAGAGCGTTCGTTTTTTTTGTTGGTGTTCTACTTATGTGAGTCGAGTCCCGTAAAGTAGAAGGCAGTGGACTCCTCTTTGGCTCGGTGACTCTGATCGGCTCACACATCGTGGAGGTAGTCATGTTCAAGTAGTTTTCTTAGTCCTGGTTCTCTCAGTTATTTCAACCTATTTCAACGGAAGTTATTGTTCAGTCATGTGTTTGTGAGTGGAACTGTGGAAGTTACAATATACCTCTTTTAACGCTTTTATTCGTCAAGTTAAGTTTTAGCGCAAAGTGGATATTGTAGTCAAAACAAACATGAACATGCAAACACAATTTAATTTTTTAGAGACGATTCTCAAAATTCTTCTTAATTTTAATTGATGTAAACCAGTAGAAATTTTTCCAGAAACTTTTGTTTGAAATTCCCCTACCAAACGATGCCTGTTGTTTGTTGTGAAAATATAATGTTCCAGATATGCTGCAGCGGGGAATACTGTAATCGAGGCTGATTCTTTCATGACGAGAATAATGAATGACCAGATAGCGTTGTAATACTCAACAGAAGGGAACAAGTGAAAGAGCTCAAATGCCTCTGAAATGGTTCTCAAAACTCAAACTCATTTCGCAATTTCTTTTGCATTTTCATTTTCTATGCTTTCATATCCTGCTGGAATTTTTATATGCACTTTCCCGATCTCTCAACAGTCTCACCATAGTTTTATTTTCTACCATGTTTCTTAGAACACTTTTAACCTAATTTGACATTGAGCAACGTTTAACAAATGGTCAAGTGGCGCTCGTTTTTTACTCAAAAATTATAATTATGCCTGTTAACCAAACTACATTTATATTTATGGTACATTCGAATTTGCATCAAAAGCTGAAGTGTCTCGCTCAGGACGACCCGTACTCGTTGCCGGCAGGCGAGGCAACATTTATCTCCCAGAAAAAGAATAAGCAGTGGAACCACCAGTTCGGAAGAAAAATTGAGTATCAAAAATTTTACAACAATCATCGGAATATTGATATAACTCAGTATTGGGCATTTTGCGTAGTTTTTTAAAGCGTTCTAATTTTAGTTTTTTTCTTCTATCAGCTTTTAATTTATTACCTTACAACATTTAATTTAGAAACACTGCATTCAAAAGTATACACAAAAAGAGGCCTGCTCAAATTGGTGGTTGTCGTGATTCAGATTCGGAAGACAAATCGGCTGCCGGCGAAGAAAAGCAATGAGCAGTACTTTGCAATAAATCAACCGAAACAACTGGTTTTTTAAAAGCTATTAAAAATAGTACAAGAAAAACGCTAATGTATAAAACGGTCTTATAAACATAGGTTGAATGACCAAGAAAGATGCTTCACGAATTAAATAATATATTTCACATGACGGTCTCTTATAAAAATAGTGCTGACAAGAAATGCGCAAAGTATAGCAAGTGGAACTAAACCCCTTCCCCTTGGGTTGCCGATGAAAAATGAACTTTGTACATTTTTGGGGTAATTTTTTAGATTATACCAGAAAAATTTAATACAAGTACATAAGTTCTGTTCTAAAAATCTTTTTTTTGTACAAATTCTTTAGGTTTTTGGATGGTTTTCAAAACCGAAATTGAGTTTTTTGCTCACAATCGAACACTTCAAACTTTCACTCTGGTTATTTGTTATCAAGTATGCTGTTGTCAATAATTGATATTTAAAAAAAACTGTCAAGCTGCATTTCGGAGCGCTAGATTATTCAACAAAAATTGGCTAAAACCTAAATCATTTTAACATTTTGTTTTAAAAAAAGACTACAATTTGTACTTAAAAAAGTGTTATTTATTCTAGCAGAAAATGGTAGTTAATAAAGTTTCAAAATTGTTTCTTTTTTTAAAATTTATCGAAAACGTCAGTGCTTAGGCCCTAGCGCAGTTAATGCTAAGTTAAACGGTTAATCAATTATTATCTGATAATTTTTTTGCTTGTTTTTTTTTCTTAAGCACAAACGGACATGTCAGCAAAACATATGCATTTTACGTTTCAGACCACGAGTTCTGTGAACGACTGCTCAGTGATTTCGGAAACATATTGTGACAAACGAAAGTCTCTGAAAACGGAAACGGCTGAAGCTATATTATGTATTCTTTGGAATACCAAACAAAACAAATTCTTTCTTCAAGAATCTTTGCTTTCTCCAAAAATTAACCGGTTAATTAGCATCGGCTAACCGATTAATGAAAAAAAAGTTGGCCACTCCGAGCCCTATCAGTGCCTTTTCAATTCAAAATTTTCCTTCTGTTAAAAACAAAGCTGGCGAAACTTTATTCATCCTGTATTTTTAATCGGCATTTTAACAAATCTGGTGTCCTTGAAATAACTAGAAATTTTTACAACAATTTTAACAAAATCACGAATAAGTTTGGAGTTAACGTCAGTTTTTCAGTTCATTTTCAGTTTGGTAGAATAAATTGTGAAGCCTAATTTTTACCGACCCGCTAAAGCCCGTTGCTAAGTGGCAGGCGCATGGACTGAACATCTCAGAGTAATTTTGATGATCTATCTTTTGAATACATCCATCGAACTGGAAACTTCAACTTCCTGCGGTCTGACCATCGAATGGAATCAAGATTCAGCCAATTCTTCAGTACCTCCGCTAAGATTTTTTGATTGCATTCACAGATAAGTACTGTTTTCAAGAGAAAACTTTCTGATATTGGTAACTTATTGAATATTTTCGAAATTATTGATTTTTCCAGTAGTTTCTTGAATTCACGTTCATTTTCTCTGATCATCAACCAAAATTATTTTTCTGTCCAACTTATTCAACAACTTTTGCAACTTCTTTTTGTTCTGCAGTTGTTGAAACTTAATTCTTTCCTCTAATAGGCAGTCTTGCTTCCTTTCGGCTACGATAGTCCCGCAATGCAAGCCGGGTAATTCTATCACGTCCTTTGGGTAATTCTTCACAAGATGTTCAAGCGCTTCTATTCGGGCATGCAAATACTTCAAATAATTTTCCAACATAAATTCAGAGTCAATAAATGGAATTCTCGTCGATTGGTCTGCATTTATTTCTAATTCAATTACTGACTGAATCCAAGAATTAAAACACGGTAATTGTTTTTGCCACAAAACAAAACTATCAGTAAGTTTAACAACTTCGTATTTTGATACTTGTCCATCATTTTCATAACTTCGAATCGAACTTTTACTGGTTAAATGAGCTAACAAAACCAGAGGTAGATCCCCATGAGAATTTTGCACTTTAACCCATTTAGTTAACAAAGATTGACTATCATTACTTAATAGCCTGATCTGACTTTTAACAGCTGAGTAAAATAGAAGTAAATTATCTGTCAGTAAATCAGTGTCTTTTTTTACAACTTTTTCTATAAGCTCAGAAATTTCATTAAGCAATTTGTTCGAAACTGAAAAATCAACCAGATCTTTTATTCTAACTTCTACCGCATTTTTCAGCATATTTTTGGCACCGATGAAATAACCAAATGCAATTAACAGTTTTCTACCACCATTATGTTGTGACTCAGTTTTTAGTTGTGGTACAACACTTCCGTAAAACAAAGCGTCTAAATTCAAAGTAGAAAATATCTTCTTGAAAGCATTTTCAAAGCAAGCATATTCATCGGGTGTCAACTCATTGAATTTGGCTCTTCGTAAAACTTCGGGGGAAATATTGATTTGAAAGAGTGCTTCTAACAACTGCGAAAGGGATTTTAAGCACAGTTTCACTTCTTGTTTCGACTTGAGCGCTACTTTATCCATTCAAATGCACTGAAATAGATATTTACAACTAATCAAAATAGAATCGAAAGAAGTGTTTTCGTTATATACATCTTCTCGTAAGAAAATAGTTACAGATTTGGTTACTCTAGCTAATCCCAAGTGAAAAAGCTTACTTTTTTTACTAACCTTTCCTGCTATTCTTTGATAGATAAAGACATATTTCTTGCACTTATATTTGATAACTTGACTGTTATCTGGATTATGAAAACCATTTAGAAAACTGGACAAATGGAAACATTTTCATTTTTTTCCATTAACAAATTATTCTTCATAATTCATAATTATTGCCGACCATTAATGAAAAAAAAGTTGGCCACTCCGAGCCCTATCAGTGCCTTTTCAATTCAAAATTTTCCTTCTGTTAAAAACAAAGCTGGCGAAACTTTATTCATCCTGTATTTTTAATCGGCATTTTAACAAATCTGGTGTCCTTGAAATAACTAGAAATTTTTACAACAATTTTAACAAAATCACGAATAAGTTTGGAGTTAACGTCAGTTTTTCAGTTCATTTTCAGTTTGGTAGAATAAATTGTGAAGCCTAATTTTTACCGACCCGCTAAAGCCCGTTGCTAAGTGGCAGGCGCATGGACTGAACATCTCAGAGTAATTTTGATGATCTATCTTTTGAATACATCCATCGAACTGGAAACTTCAACTTCCTGCGGTCTGACCATCGAATGGAATCAAGATTCAGCCAATTCTTCAGTACCTCCGCTAAGATTTTTTGATTGCATTCACAGATAAGTACTGTTTTCAAGAGAAAATTTTCTGATATTGGTAACTTATTGAATATTTTCGAAATTATTGATTTTTCCAGTAGTTTCTTGAATTCACGTTCATTTTCTCTGATCATCAACCAAAATTATTTTTCTGTCCAACTTATTCAACAACTTTTGCAACTTCTTTTTGTTCTGCAGTTGTTGAAACTTAATTCTTTCCTCTAATAGGCAGTCTTGCTTCCTTTCGGCTACGATAGTCCCGCAATGCAAGCCGGGTAATTCTATCACGTCCTTTGGGTAATTCTTCACAAGATGTTCAAGCGCTTCTATTCGGGCATGCAAATACTTCAAATAATTTTCCAACATAAATTCAGAGTCAATAAATGGAATTCTCGTCGATTGGTCTGCATTTATTTCTAATTCAATTACTGACTGAATCCAAGAATTAAAACACGGTAATTGTTTTTGCCACAAAACAAAACTATCAGTAAGTTTAACAACTTCGTATTTTGATACTTGTCCATCATTTTCATAACTTCGAATCGAACTTTTACTGGTTAAATGAGCTAACAAAACCAGAGGTAGATCCCCATGAGAATTTTGCACTTTAACCCATTTAGTTAACAAAGATTGACTATCATTACTTAATAGCCTGATCTGACTTTTAACAGCTGAGTAAAATAGAAGTAAATTATCTGTCAGTAAATCAGTGTCTTTTTTTACAACTTTTTCTATAAGCTCAGAAATTTCATTAAGCAATTTGTTCGAAACTGAAAAATCAACCAGATCTTTTATTCTAACTTCTACCGCATTTTTCAGCATATTTTTGGCACCGATGAAATAACCAAATGCAATTAACAGTTTTCTACCACCATTATGTTGTGACTCAGTTTTTAGTTGTGGTACAACACTTCCGTAAAACAAAGCGTCTAAATTCAAAGTAGAAAATATCTTCTTGAAAGCATTTTCAAAGCAAGCATATTCATCGGGTGTCAACTCATTGAATTTGGCTCTTCGTAAAACTTCGGGGGAAATATTGATTTGAAAGAGTGCTTCTAACAACTGCGAAAGGGATTTTAAGCACAGTTTCACTTCTTGTTTCGACTTGAGCGCTACTTTATCCATTCAAATGCACTGAAATAGATATTTACAACTAATCAAAATAGAATCGAAAGAAGTGTTTTCGTTATATACATCTTCTCGTAAGAAAATAGTTACAGATTTGGTTACTCTAGCTAATCCCAAGTGAAAAAGCTTACTTTTTTTACTAACCTTTCCTGTTATTCTTTGATAGATAAAGACGTATTTCTTGCACTTATATTTGATAACTTGACTGTTATCTGGATTATGAAAACCATTTAGAAAACTGGACAAATGGAAACATTTTCATTTTTTTCCATTAACAAATTATTCTTCATAATTCATAATTATTGCCGACCAAAGAAATATATACTAAAATGTCAAGATAATAAAACATAACATCAAATGTCAAGGTCGTCATCTGGATCTTCATAATCAAAATCATCTTCTTTGTCTGGCTCGTAAAATATTTGACCTTTCTCTGTAGAAACGGCGATACTTCCATCACCACCAACGCCAATTTGAACCTTCTGATGCTTTTTTACGTACGGCAATTTCACATTGGCAGCTCTATGCATTTCCTCATTTTCCGTCAATTTCAAATTGAAACTTGTAAGTTTTTCCATGTCATCTCCTTTTGCTGAAGTTGACATGGTTCCGCCAAAATCCAACTTCGATTGCTCATTTGAAATTTTTTGGATACCAATTTGAAACGATTTCGTATCTATATTCAATTTGAAGAAATCACTACTCGGTTTATTTGTCTTTGAACTGCGTAAGTCAATATTTGTAAAGCTCCCAAAACTAGTTGCTTTTAATTCACATGCTTGGCTGGAATTGTAATTTAATCGTTCAAAACATTTCTTGGAAATTGAATCCTTATTCACAAGTAAAATACAGTTACAGGGTAGTCTTTCGATAGAGCTGAGTAGCGAATCAATTGACAAGTCAAGTAAAATAGAAGTTGCCTCGCAAAGAATCAACGAAGAACAGTTGTTCTCCAAAACCAAAGATCCCAATTCTATTTCGTTCCATTTTCTAATATATTTAACTTTATTTTTAAGATACTTTTCTTCGATTTTAGAATGTATTTTTAAATCATGAAGTGCATAAAAATTGGCATGATCATTCAAGGTTCGCACAATTGAGGCAAAAAGAACTTTGATTGGTATCTTTGAATCAAAACTGATAAGTTGAAGCTTTCCTCGTCCCGAAATGTTCAGTATGCCGTACAAGCTAGCACTGTGAGTTGAACTAACTTTTGACATATTTTCTAGAACAAGAAAATCAGCTTATCAATAACAAAGCCAACTGACAATTGGAAACGAGTAATAATCGGAAGGAAACAGATAAACCAACTAACTTGACTTATTTATTGTAAAAAACAGGTTTCGAATTTTAAACGAAAAATAAAGGACTTTAAAGCTCTTTGAATTTCAAAAAAAAATAATGACTGGTGCTTTTTTGATAATACTAACCCAATTTGAAAAAGTGATCAAGGCAAATCTGGTAATTAAATTCTATTTCCACTTTTGTTGTGACATTTACACTTTCGCAGTTCGAGAGTGGAGATTATCTTCCTTGTAACAGGATAAATGAAAAGAACTTAGAAAAAAATCAAAAATCAAACCGCGAAAAATCAAATTTTAGTGTGAACAAATTTTGAGACTTTTTCCTGAAAAAACCATCAAGACCGATATAAGAGAAAAAAATCAAAAGCTTTTAGAAAAAAATCAAAAGTCAAACCGCGAAAAATCAAAATTTAGTGTGAACAAATTTTGAGACTTTTTCCTGAAAAAAGCACCGTTATATAAAATTATATTACGCTTCAAACAACCATATTAAAGGTGGCTAAGCCAATAAAACATTACTCGAAATCTTTTCAGTAAAAAAAAAACAATGTATTCGAAGTCAGAATTCGTAAATTTACGAGTAACAAAAACGACTTTCAATTATAATGGAAATTTTCAGACCAGAAAATATTTCCATACATTGGAAATCAGGTCGACAAAAAGAAAAAGCTGACAAATGATACGACGATTCAAATCTTAGCAGAAAAAATCAATACGCACCGAAAAAAAAAAGGTCGGCCTGGATTCAAACCCCAATCCTACAAAAACAACACACGCCTGTTGCCACTGTACCAAGTTAGAAGGGGCCTCGAAGGTGTTGAAGTTCTGAATTAAGCAAGCTCGAATTCTTACAGATTAATAAAAAAAGTTATTTACGGGGGAAACATTTAGTCTTCTTAAAACAACAAAAGATACTCAAATTTTTTTTGAATAATTTTTGGAAATCTGAAACATCATTGCACAGGTTTTATTAGAATGATGAAAACAGTCGTCGAACTCTATAAGCTATCTTTGAGGTACTCAAAATCGCGCGAAAACCCAACTCAATGCGATAGTTTTTTTATCCAATCCTCAAAACCAATAGGTTTTTGAGGTCAACTGTGGTTATAAAATACTGTATGCGCAGATAAAAAGAAAGAAAAAAGTTCACCGGTCAATCATAACATATATTGAACAACTCATCGTTGATAGTCATTAAAAATAAAACTCGGGGAGGACAGACAACGGTGCCATATGGCCCACAACATCCTACCCTTGCGATGTATGTATTTCTTTTATTAAGGGAAAATGAAATAAAATTTTTTGAATCAACAAAAAACGCAAAACTCTTTTGGTGCACCCGTGATAGAAGATTAACAAGTTTACATAGAATACGCTTACTCCAGCCAATATCATGTATCCTCAATTTGACAAAAAAAATAACCAAGACAAAACAATTTTTAAAAAAATTTGTTTAAAGACTTTAAACTTTCCCTATCTTTTCAACTACGAGCTTCGGAAATTGAAATATTGGCATGTAAACTGGAATCCTAAACTAAAACCCCGTTAGCAAGCAACTAAGGGTACATATTTAAACTGTACTTTTTTCTAAGTTATCGTAAAATTCGTAAAATCACCCATAATTGTACAGCTCAAATATTTAAAAATGATTGATCATAACCGACTTTTTTGACCTTTTGGTATACGAAATACTCGGGAAAATTTCCGTTAACATTTGCAAAGAGATTATGGAGAAAAAACAATTTAGTATTTTCAAGCCCTCTTTTGTCAATAGGCGAATATTCATCATAACATTAAAGACAATGAACACCAAAAGCTTTCAGATCATTCTTTCGACACCACTGATTGAAATCACCAAATCGCTGATCCATGTTCAAAAATACTTCAATTAAATGTCCAATTTGGAAGTTAAGAGCCTAAAAGCTGCAAAGTTAACCTCGGCGTACTAAGATCCTGAAAAAGAGAGACTTCAGAGAAATATAATATTTTGTGAGAATTTCAGCATCAGGAATTCAACTACTCAGATATATATTCGATACTTTCTATATTCCCGCATACATTTTTCCTTCCATTCCAAACTCTTCCTTCCCTTTATGCTAGCATGCTAGTTATAGGGTACGAAAACACTAATTATTACTCCAGCCGTCTACTTTTCGAAAAAAAAACGTTTTTCATTTTTTTTAATTCTTAAAAAGCTTCTTTGTTTTTTATAATTTTTGAGTTAGGTAAGCAAAAAATTGTTGTCAATTTGTGTAGTTTCTCCAACGAAAACTTCGCCGTATCAAAAAAATCAAACAAAAATGGGATTAAAACTCCTTGGAGTTATGGCGAGTGTTACTGGGTATACTGACAAACAGTACCACAGGAATTTTTAAAACTATTTTCGGTCATTAGTTGTTTTCATAAGACTAACCATCACCTTACTCAAAAACAAACAACAAAATCAACCAAATCCGGAAAAATAAGGGAGAGCAATAGCGAGCATTTGTAAAAGGCTAAAAATAAGCTTAGAAACTTAAACATCGACAACATACCTCAAAGAAATAGGAAACATGATTTTATTTCTGACTTCTTCTACTTTCAAAGAGAAATACACTTGTTAAAGCTCGTTCAATTTCAATAAAAATTTGTGACAGACACTTTCTTGATAAAAACTAACTCGATTTGAGAAAAATGGATCTATAGCATTTTACTATTCCGCTGGGCAATATTCAAATTAAAATCCACTTTTAAAACTAAAATTCAATAGCAATTTCCCGCGCTGTTGGCAAGTTTATTGGCGCGTAATTTGCCTTTCACTGAACAATTGATTGAGTTTGAAGTATACTCGAAAAAAAAATCCGAAGGTCAAACCGCAAAAAAATAAATTGAGCCTGGATAACTGATAACTTCTCCACTTTTTCTTGAAGGCAAACAAATAAACCACATTAACTGAGTCAGTTTGTTAACGTCGTGCATTGACAAATCAAAATCCTAAGAAAATTGGACACAGTTGGAAAAGTGTTAATTAACTCAAAGAACCGAAATGTGATAGAAACGAAATGCCAATCACGTTTTTTTTTTCACTTTTTGTACTTTCTTGAAGGGAGAGCAGCGTAGTTTGCCTTCAATTTGGTGCAAAAAGTGATTGAAGAAACCAAAATCCCAAGTAGTATGAGCGAGAAAAATATTCAAGATTGAAATAAAGACAAACACTTTAGCTTGCTTATAAGAGGCGTGAGAAGTCAAAATACCGCGTTGGAAGCAGGAGCGGATTTAGGTGAAGAGGGGTGTTTGACGGACGCTCCTCTCAGGCTCAGGGATTCAACCCCCTGCCGACCCACAGGATTTAGTACCAAAACCCATTTTGACCGACCGACTCCACGATGTTTCTAAAGGTCCTTTGGCGTGAATATAGTCTAATTTTGAGGAGCCCGCGCCACAAAAACCACAAAATTTTTGTCAAAATTTTCCAAAAAGTGCCCAAAAACTGCTTTTTTGACAAATTTTTGCAAAAATTTGCCTGCTGCACACAATTTTTTTACCCCAAATAGGGTCTTTTTAGTGTTCTGTGACCGCTCGAAAACTAATTTTAGTCGACCTATAAAAAAGGTCGACACACTTTTTTTTAAATTTTGACCCGTCCCTCCCCCCTCGAGAAAATCTTAGACCCGCCACTGGTTAGAAGTCTTGGCTGTGGGTCTCAAAAAAACTCAAAGAACAAAATGTATTTACTTCGCCAAATATCATTTCTACAGAACTTTAAATCAAAATAGTAACATCAACAAAATCAATCACTTTAAACACTATCTCATTTTTCATAACATAAACTAGATCAGTTAGTTAAACTTACCTTCCGAAATTACTTGAATGGTTAATTTTTTAAATTATTTTCGAGCGAGATGTTTGAGAGCAGCAATTTTCACGTGCACCGATTAGCCAGCAAATCTTGGTTTATTTCGGTTTCGACACATTAGATAATCAGTAAGACCAATTCTTTTTTAAAAATGTTCCAAAAAAAAAAGATTCCGCTGCCTATTTTTTGCCCCCTATTTACGTACGCATCTCATTCCTGTAATCGATACAAAAAGTAAAAATCCGCGCCAAAAAGAAATTGACTTCATGAACCAGTCAAGATTATATCACTGAATCACAATAAAGTTAATGCAATTAACATTAGCTGCGAGTAGGACTTCAACTAGTCTACTAAAAGAAATAATGAGATTGTAATTTTCATACTATTGCACACACATACATGATGACAAAAGAGAGCAAGGCAAATTCATTTGAAGTAAGATGTTTTATTTTATCGATCATATAACAGAAAATGCTTCGATTTTATGTTAACAGGCAAAATCGACACACCCGTATAATTGGCTCACTTTGGAACAACTTTGCTGTTTGTATAACGGAAACAAAAATATTTCTCAGACAACCATTATCTCAAGTAGGTACCCAATTTTTCATGAAATCTTTTAATTTCGAGCATTACTTAGTTCCAGAGAGTCAAATCTTAGAGTGGGAGAACTCTCCATCTTTCTCATCGGATCCCACCGTTTCAACTCCATAAAAAAATACTAAAACTTGCCATTTCTAATTGTAAAACCTTTTATTTCACAAAAAAAAACAAGGATAGGCGATTCCTGTGCAAGTAGATCATAATTTTTCGACCAGTGATAAAAAAAATCAAAAATAGCAACGTTTTTTAAAAATCGCAATTAAAACAAACCTCCTTTTCCATTTTTCTATCAACAAATTTCAACGATGTTTTTAAAATGTGGATACAAGCAATTTTTTAGAATTCGAATTGCTAACAAAAGGGCTTTAACAAAATACCACACAATGACCCCACTTTAAACTTTCCTTGAGGTAGTCATAATTAGCTGTCCAATATCTCGGGAACGAAGCGATATGACGTTCACTAAGCCTAGCGTACCCTACCCTACCTCGCCCTTCCTCACCCCCCCCCCCCCCAACCCTCGGAGAGTTGAGAGGAGGTTTGGACAGGGTGAAATAGTCAAGGATAGGAAAGAGTAGTGTGAAGTAGGAAAGTGAAGTCTAGATGCAGCTTAATTAAGGTCATACCGCTGAACTCCCGAGTTATTCAACAGCGAAGCCAAAATCTTCAGTCTTCAATTACTACTTACAACAACACGAACGGAAAATGAACGAGACTAAGAATTTAAGCAAGGTAACTACTTAGAAAAGAAGTTAGTATGAATATACTGCAAGTTGCCTTTTGACTCAATATTTATTTTAAGGGTGAGATTAGAGATATTTTTACTGAGAATGGATAATATTTTATAGAGAAGGGTTGGGGTGGTTGAAGAGAGTGATGTTGGTTTTTTGTGAGATTTTGTTGGAATTATTTTCAGTAGTTTTTAGCTTCTATTTATACTCAAATGGGAAATCTCCCACTTTTTCGTATCAAATGAGTTACTTTTTAACTTCGTATTCTCTCGTGAATGCTATTCGTGCATTCGTATTTCACGTGAAGAATCTTTCGTATGCTCGTATTTTACAAGAGGAATCGTTTTTATTCGCATTGAACGAGAATAGTCGTTTCATTTCCATGCTTAAAACGTTATACGAATTATTCCAATAGCATTTCCCTTCCTTTTGCAAAGGGATAAAAACATATTTATTTTGTGGTGGCGGCGGCGCCATACTTTGTGAGCATAATAAAATAATTCATGTTTCTGTTTCAATTTGAAATCAGAACATATTCATCCTCCTATTTGGGGAGAAAAAACTAAAACTTTTTAGTTTACCCTGCAAATCAAGCGAGGTATTTTTTAATTAACCGAAGCTATTTTCCTTTAACCGGTGATCTTTGCTCAATTAGTTTATTAACAGTAGCAGATGTTGCAGTTATGGTTGACCTAATTTTGAGTCAGGCTTAATGAATTAAAATACAACTGTTACATTTATAAATCAAATAGAATTTACACAAGTGATCAAATTATAAATTTAAATACATCAAAATTATTTGTTTCTCAAAAGTTTGAGGTTCAGTTCATTATTATCATTCCTTGAACATTCTTTTCTTGAAGTTTCCTTTTCGCCCTGAAGTATGTGAAGTGGGTGTCCGTATGCGTAATTGGGGAGGACTGGTTCATACAAAAGGGTGTATTTTTTGTTTTTTATTAATAATCAAAATTGTTGGAAAAGGCAAAATTAGTAGCTATACTACATAGCTATAAAAAATGAAAGGATTAACTTTTATAATTTTCTTTCCAACCGGGCTATGAGTTGGTGATTTTTTGTTTTAAAATTGTGGATTTGCTTTTTTAGCTACCGAATTTGATGGGTTTCATGTAAATGGCTACGTTGGATTTGCTCAGTGTATTTATCCAACTGCGGGGTTTGTAATTTTACAGTCAGATATTTTGCGGGAACATAGATTTTTTGATACTCAAGAAAGGAATAGGTTATTGAGTACATTTTCTTTATGAGATGGTAGGCTTCTAATTTAAAACGATTGATTAACGGATTCAGAGCATAATTGAGATCCATATCGAAGCCGGGATTACTGTTGGAATTTATGTACCGTTCCCTATCTAACTGAATATGTAACTTAGTATTTAAATCAGTGGCGTGTAAGGGCTGTCGCCTAATGGTAATTGGGTGTTGAGAAACTGATACCGGCGTATTTGCCGTTAGTATCTTTTATGTTCTTACTATCTGGGTTCGTTTTTTAATTCGAGAATTTGAGGGAACCAAGGGTATTTGAAATTAGGGGGTGAAACTTTTAGGGGTGGTGGTTTTGATGCTGTAGCTATTTGGACAGCTGAAGTGGTGTGAGACAGTGGTACAACAAATGATCGTGCTGAGGCCGGCGCTGCAGTAGGGGTCGTAGTAATGGAAACAGTTGGTTGTTGAGTCGGTGCTGAAAGCTGCGAGTCCAGTGGATCGGTTTGCGGTAGGAGGGAGAAAAGATCCTCAAAATCTCTCAAGTCGTCGTCAATTGTTGCTTCCATAGTTGAATCTGTTGGTATATCTTTAAGCAAATCCTCGAGAGTTGTTAGAACGGGATCTTGGTCCATCAGTTCACCTTCCTCTAGTTCAATGTTTCGATTTGTCATTTGATGAGAAATCTGAGTTAATTTTTTTTTAGTTGAGGATTTTAGTAAGTTTATTATTTGTAAAGAGGAGGTTTAGAATGCAGGATGTGGAATTGAGTGAGAATGAAAGTAACTGTACATCAGTTAGTTTTTAAAGGCTGTTTTTGCTTTTTTGCAAATCTAAGCTCTGATTGGCCGTTGTGTTTCGGCGTCTTTCGGAGGTGACTCGTTTTAAGTCGTATATCCTCCGGCGTTCGCTTTTAATGTTCTGGTTTTTCCACTCGTGTTTTAATGTCGTGGTTTTTCTACTCAATTTTTTGATTTGTTAAGATGTAGCAGCGAAGATTTTATTCGATTATGCTGTTGTTTAAGTTTAACAACTGCATTCCCTTTCACGATTGTAGGAGGGAAAAAAAGAAGAAAAACATCTCTTCATAAAAGAGGACTAAAAGCAACATCATTTCATTGCTCTTTGTGTTAAACTTCATTTATCATTTATTATTTTTAAAAAAAATTCTCATTAAAAATGAATTTCGTCGAGCCGGTGGATTTCCCGGAGACATTTTTAAACTAAGGAGACGAGTTGAACTTTACGTACGGAGCCTTGCTGGAGGACAAGGAAATTGAAAGGAAGGTGGGGATATATGATGGACTGCTCGAGAAGGGGTTGAATTTAAGACCAATGGAAATGATGCCGTGGATGGATAGGAGTTTCATCTGGAGCTATCCGGTGCTGAATTCTGGAGATTTATTCGAGTTATGCTCAATTCAGAGCAAATATCTTGCAAAAAAAATTTGGAGTGCATGGATTGGAGACGTGGTCTCAAAGGAGACGATGGACTTTTTGTCCTTATTCTTTGGGCAGGATGTAAGTTTCTTTAACTATACACCCATAAAAAAATGGAAATAGAAAACTTTTATTTAAGTGGAATGGCAACATAGAAAGAGTATAGGTATATATATATATATATTAGTTTTAGTTTCAAGAAGAATTCTTCAAAAGGTCAGAATAAGAAGACTTTAGAACAAAAACAGTTCGATATCATGCTGGATGAAATTTATCAGGCTTGGTGGCGGCCTTATTCAGCTCTGCAGTTTGCAGTGGAGCCTGAGTAGGGCCGCAGAGAACTCGCTAGGAAAATTGGTGGCGGTGAAAATGATGCAATCCTATACGGATATAAACTCGCATATTCATAAAAATTATTTTTAAGTTCAATTTAAAAATATTTTGTTTTTGGAGTTTTTTTGTTGTTTTATTACAAAAAATCAAGAAAAAAGAGAAAAGCCATTAAAAAAAAGTTACAAACAAAAAGAATGTTTGGCCAAATAAACAGTTAGCATTTATTATTTCTTTTTAAAATTACCAACTAAACTAGATGGAATTGTAGTTCCATAAAAGTTTGTAGGACGATTTGTCCGTTTAAGTCTTTTAGATTCGCAAAGTGATCCAGGTGCGGATCGAGTGTTCTCATAGAAACTTTCCTGAGAGCTATTTTTCTATCAGCAAATATATCAGATGATTCAGATAAACGAGAGAAATCAGGAGGTAGTATTATATTGTGTTGTTATATTGGGGTGGCGGCGGCCAAAGTCACTTGAAGGACTTGGACTTATTGGACAGTGTTAGGACTTATACTGCGGCTAGGTAGGCGGCGGTGGCCATAACTACTAGATTGACTAGTAGACGGATTAGGGGTTTTATCAATAGGATAGGGAGTCGAACTTCGAATAGGTCGAAGATTTTGGTCAATCGCTGTCGCATCGAACAAAGTTCTTAGATGCATGGTTTCTCTGCCTGAACCCAATGATTGTTCATGTATGATGGTTTTATTTTGATCCTCATTTGTAGGTTTAATATCAGTCATTTGCGGATAACCATTGTTGACTACTGGCCAAAACTGGTATTGTAGATTTTCAACCTAATTAGATTTATTGAAGGAGTTGATTTGTTATATGATCATAAAAATCACTTGAAAATAAATCACTAGAGTACTCTTGCAATAGTTTGGGCATTTGTTGTTCTTTAGGAAAGTATTCAATAATATGATTGCGGTGGACAATCTTTTTTCATTAGTGAAATCATTTTGAATTCCGTACGTTACTTCAGTGATTTTTTCAATTACGGTATAAGGTCCAGATCGTAAATTCAAAAGCTTTTGAGACTTTAGTGGTTTGGATCTATTTTCTAGCAACACTTTTGTGCCTTCTTTTATAGGCCGTCATAATTTAAATTGATTTCGGAACATGTTGGTCTTATCAGTGATGCGGCGGCAATGAGTATAGGTGTTACTATGAATCAACTTAAAAACGTTTTCCCTTTTCAAAATTTTGGCCGAAATTTGATTTTTTAGAAATCAATCCATGGTCTCATTGTTTGACTTATGCTCAGTATATTTAGTCTCCTAAATAAAATGAATGGACGGGGATTTTACTTGGCTTCCCGGTGGTGACTTTCTGGTTTGATTTGACCCCTAATAGACGAACTACGTTCCTTTGATAGCTAGAAAGTCGTGATTATAATAGAGTACAGGTAGAAATTTTAGATGCTTGGAATGAATTAGATACCAATGAAAAAGGTCTCCCCTACCCTATCGAGGTCGGAACGTTAACGGGATAATTAAAATTAAGACCTTGGGAGGATTACTGAGTAAACATAGCATGGTTTGGAAGTTGAGTTGAACTCGAGAGCTGAAGTTCACGGAGTTCAGGAATTGGTGGAATAGAATCGTATGACATTTGTTTGCTTGGTCAAATTGTGACAGCTACCGCATACTGGGTATCTAATAAGTGTGAAAAGATTGATAAAAGAAACCGAAGTTGGCACGTGACAGAGTTGACAGGAGGAGGGATATAGTCTCTGCGGAGATATAGACTCTGCGGATAAACATGTGCGGACGGGTGATTTAGGCGGATGTCAGGACTGATAGGGAATGAGGTGACTTAAGTAAAACTAAGTGTAAAGAAAGATAAGGAATTGGAGGTACCGGATAGCCTTTAAGAGTCAGAACAGTTGTTAGCTACTATTGAGAGTAGTTGGTTCTCAGTCAGATAAGAGAACAGTGTTAGCAACTATTAATAGTTGGTTCTCGTCAGAGAATAGAAGAAGTATTGCTAGCGAATCGAGTAGTTGGTAAAAGAACAACTGCAGCAGAAATAGTAACTAGTTGCTTCTCGTCAGAGATTCTCTAGAGAGAGAATAGTTCAATATTAGTGGAGTTAGCTTGAAGTTAATTGCAATAAGACAATTTATGCTGATAAATCGCAGACCCTTTCCCTTTGATTTGGTTATTAGATTATAACCTGGCCACTCAGAGCCCTCTGTAATCAGACGTATAATCATCTGAATTAAATTACAATTAGAAATTCTTGCGATTATATCGAGTAGACAAGACAGCCGGAAGAGCAATACACAAAAGGGGCAAGCAACAGAGAGCAATACAGGATTTTTGCCACCAAATCAACCCTTTCGGGATTGTAGAAAGTAGTGAATCTGGGTCGCCCCGCTGAATTCACTGCCAAAGGGACAGCTTGCGAAGGAATCCCCTTATTCTACACTAGTGAACCGGAGAAGCATTATCTTAATGCTACAGACAATTCTGGCTTCTGCGCTGTCATGAAGGCACATCATCTGGATGATGGTCAAGCTTCTGGAAAAAATTCGAACGAGTCAAATATTTTTATACTTTTCTTTAATTCTTTGGAATTTAAAAACACTGGAACGGGAACCAAATGCACGATTCCAAAGTACTATAACTTCGATTAAGGAGCATCTTTAGTCAATTTCTAACGAGATTCTCTCGGCCCATCTTAAAGTCTCGAATCTGAAATTATCCAAAAGCTGCAAATAAACGCTGGCTCAGTAGCGGAACGGTTCCATCATCAATTAGGTGTGCCGATTGCCTTCAACATTAGACACGAGGAAGAATTTACTTAGCCAAAAACTTCACTGATTAGAACGAAAATAACCAAATGAGCAATGTTTAGATTTAATTTTCCTCGAATATGTCAAGCCATTCACAAGGAAGTCAAACATTTTGCGATTCACAGCCAAGAAAATAAATCAGTTAAACTAAATAAATTAATGTTACGAAAGGAACTCTTTTTTGTTGTTTGTTTTTTAAAAAGATGCGCACAACAGGCTATCTAAAGCAACTAAAGAGCTGGTCTATAAACATAAACTCAGCATAAAAAATAACCTCTTCAAAAAAAACCCATGAAAACTTGAAAAGGGGCTTTTTTCAGTAAAAAATCCGAGATTTACATAAATGTTCTAACTGATAAAAAGAGTCCATTTAGTTATACTACAAGTTTCCAACTGCAGCACTGATAGTAGAGATTTTTGTAATTTGTCTGTCTGACCAATAAGCGTCAAACGGAGTCAACTCATCCAATCATTTTCTTCCATTTGGAATTATGTCTAGCATATAGACAGTTGTGAAAGCTCAGAAAAGCAACATTTAAATAGCAAATGACCAATTTTGAAGAAATTTTGCATGCAACAAATTAAAGATTTTCACTCCAGAAAATATGTTTCACAACAGATCATTGGAAACTTCAACGCAGCAAAAATGTTGTCTATCTGAACTGTTCAAACTGCCATTAAAATGATTCTAGTTTTTGAACAGGTTGTTTGGTCGGTTGGTTGATTGGCAGTTGCACTGCTTATGCGAATGCGGAGTAGAAAGCACTGCTGTAGAATCTGGTCCACGCAATGTGTTGTTTGATCTCTTCTATCGACACAGAAGGTAGTCTCAATCTAGGTAGACATCACAAACACTGAATACTCATCTTAAAAAATGTCCCTTTCGAAACAATGGTTGCTGTATTGTTAATGCCAAAGTGTTTGCAATATCTTTTCTGTCAACGAATTTGAATAAAGTTAACACAGAGGCGAAGCTTCGCTTCGCAAACACTAGCGCGAACATCAAAAGCAGCTCTAGAAAGTGCAAAAAGAACAAAAAAGCCTCGAATTAGCAAAAATTTGGCTAGGTCTTCGATTCAATCTGCGATCTACAGCAATCAAGAGATTTTGAGTCTCTTGCACTCACAACTCAGCCACGCTCTCTTAACCACCGGCAGACACTAGTCACGAATTAAGCAGCTACATATGCTAATAAATTGCCAATGCGATTCAGAAAAAGTGGCATCAAAAACAAGTAGACACAATTTTGCAAGTAATAAATTGGAATATAATAAACTGAAGACACCCACTTATCTTTGTAACAAATCGCAACGCATAAATCCACGTTATTTATAAAATATGCATTTCACAAAATTGCGAGATATAATCAGTTAGAAAATTTCTGAAATCGAGTTTTTTTATTGTTATGTTGTTTGAAAGAATTAGCTTTTTTCGGTTCATTTGATTAAAAAAAAAGGAGAAGCTTCGCTTCGCAAACACTAGCCAGAACACGAGAAAAAGCAGCTTTATAAAGTGTATTAAGAAAAATAATAAAAAAGCCTCGAATTAGCAAAAACTCGGCAACCTCTGAGGTTCGAACCTGCGACCTTGCGATTAACAGTCACACACACACTAACCACAGATGCTTAATAGGAAATTAGCTCGTTGCATTTGACACACAGAAGCTTTCTTTTTCTCACGCCGTTAATCTTCGTGAGGTGACACTTTTGATATAAGGTCACGCTTTTCCTGTTCGTCACACAATGAGTCTTTCTGAAGTGCCGCATGAGGGATGCGCGCCACTTGAAGCTTTCCTAGCAAAATTCAAATTTATATTTCTTGTCCTCCGATGATTTCGGTAAATTACTTCGATCCTCCACCAAGCTTTCCTTAGAATCAACGCTGCTTAATGCCGATCGTCTCCGCTCCCGTATACTGATTGGTTTGTCGATTTCTTGATTACGTAGTTGGTGGATTAGGAATGCTGTTTTAGGGGAGTCGATTTCGGGGCTCTCAACATAGTGGCACCAATATTTGCTACTTAGGTTTTTAAAAAATGAAGATTCCTAAAAATACACTAAGCTGGCGCTAGAGTAATTAATCCAAAACTGTTCATTTCGACGTCGAATTTCATCTCATTACTGATTTCCACGCGTAAAAACGGCTTTCGAAAAACTAATTAACCTAAAATGCAATAATTTTTGACCGAACTGTTCAAGGTCACAGATATTGCCAAAAATTTGGCATTAACTATAAAAAAAACAATTTTTCTCAAAAAAAAATTAGAGCTATTAGTCATTAGTTCTGTGATATCTGTATGACCCAGGTGGAAATAGTTAAAGTTCAACGAATTACCGAGTCAAAACTGGTTTTTTAGCACCCTCAACTCATTTTAGATAAAACGCTACCTTATTGTCTGATCTTTATTTAACTTTTGTAAATAACTGTCATATCTGATTGATGAGTTATCATTAATAAGCGATGATTTTTCTATACAAACCAAGACATTGAAGGAAAACAACAGACCTGTTTGCGTATATGCTGCAGAATATGTCCATGATTGCGATGACATTGCGCGCGGCGAAGTTCACCTGAGTCTCGGTCAGTTCCTCTGCTGCCCACAGTCCCATAGATTGCACGTCAAATGCCTCCAACTCAGCACCCACGAAGGCCTTCAATGAAAAATGAGAACCTCGTCAAGAACAAAGACTTCTATCTTTCGCTCATGACTCACGAAAATTAAGACATTGTTTTTTCTGGCGATTACATCGTATGATTCGGAGTGCGGTCTGTATCTAGACAACCGCGTATTCATACTCGTCAGTATTTAGACAAATACTCTATGAACCAATCATAATCTAGATAAGACATAAATATTACTTTCTTCCTTGTCCCGATTCTCATTGGTTAAAACAGTATTTGTCTAAATACTGACCTGTCTGAATACGCGGTTGTCTAAATACTGCTACCTAACCGTATGATTCATATCCAACATTTTCTGTATAAATTCCTGTACAAAATTCGGTGTAAACTGAAGAAAGTTTTTAAATTATTGTTGCGAACAGTGAAAGCCAAAACAATTTTTTCTCGATGATGGCCTTAAAACATAGAGAGTAGAATTAATTGAATGAAATAGATAAATGATCTACATCTTTCACGGGTCTAACTGAAGAAGCAGAAAAATGGCAGAGAAAAAACACCTAAATTTTTTAAACCTCGAAGCCAAACTAATTTTCTCACTATAAAAATCCAGAAACTTAAAACTTGAATCGTGATCGTGTTGATAAATCAAAACTTCTCATTTTAAGGCTCTAGAGCAAATTCTTCGAAGTTTACAATGAACCAATCTTCAACTTGTTTTTATTTCTTGGTATTTACTTACGATATATGTTTTTTTATGATCTTTTGAATAGTCTTAGTGGCTTAAAGTGTGTTTCTACGTCCCACCAAATCTAGGCAACCATTTAATAGAAGGTTTATATTTTCGAAGAATTTCAATCAACTCATAAAAAAACTGATTATGTTCTCACTCTGGTCATATTGCGGAGTCCTTGACTCTTTCCAACCACTCTTTTATCCAGGCAGTTCAGAGCCACATTCTGTACGTCTATCCAGTTAGAGACGTAGATGTTCCAATCGTTAAAGAGTCGTCTGGCTTTGTTCTGAAAGAGGGATCCCATCTTCACAATTCCAGGGTCTGCCATGATGTTGCGCAAGTAGTTCAGCTCAGAAGTCTTCAAAAGTGCCAATCTACGAAGCATAATTGAACGATTTGCAACAAACTGTCTTGTTACTCGAGCTTGTTAGATAATTTAACCATTATTAAAAGAGCTTAGGACAAATGGCGGGCCGTCTAACCTGTGAAGCTTACTAGGCTTATATTAAAAATCGTCAGTTATCCAGCGGAAAATAGTATCTTTGCCCATTTCATGTCTGGCAATAAAAATCACCCAACCTGAACAAGAACGCCCTCCCTCCAAGAGTTCCAATCTGTAACAGGTCGATGCTCCTAGTACTATTGGTACTGCTAGCCAAAGATACATGGGTGCTCTCGCTGTCTACTGATAGTATTTTGAAATCTTGAATATCTCTTCTGAACAACTTCACAATATTGTCGAAAGCTTTAGTAGAGTCTACGACATATGTTTTGAACGAGTCGGGAAGGAAAATTTTGTGTAGATGCAATTTCTTCTCAGCTCTTTGACGGGAAGCAGGTGGACTCTTCGATATTCCATTTTCTTCAATTTTGGGTTCAATGGCGTTTTCAGTTTTCACGTCACCGTCTCCCATTTCCAATCCTTGAACAAACCCACTTATGAGAGCTAACAAATTAGATTCTTGTATGTAGTGAGAACAAGCAAACTTCACCGAACAAAAAATTTTAATGAGAGCGAGATTTAATATTCTTGAGAAAAAGTAAGTCTCTAACCCCTGATATCTTTGAGAGAAAGAGAGCGAAAGACGCAATATTCACAAACGAGCCAAAGTCTGATACCTATGCATTACAGAAAAACGTTTGAAAATGATTTCAGATGTCATAAATTAATTTACAGAATTACAAGTAAACTTAAAATAAGAATTCACGCCAGCATATTTTTAGTGTCATCGTGATTTTTATTTCCTTCATTACACTTTCCCTACAATTTTTTTTTGAAATTACGGTAAAATTGTAAATTAAACAAAAGTTTTCGCAAAACTTTAGTGCATCTTCAGGTTTAAAAATCTTACGAATCTAATATGTGTCAAACACATTTTTCATAAAAGGAATATATATCAAATTGTTACATAATTTCTATAAAGCAATCAAATTTTAAAGATCATCAAAGGAGCATCAAAAGAAGACTGGTGAACATAGGCGAAGCAACTGTTGGTCGGACTGACGAGGAGGCTTCAACGGAGAGGTTGAGTTAAAAGTTAAACTTGTGTTATTTGAGTTGCTTTGTGTCACGTGAGGTTTATTCCTCGTGGCCTGCAAACCAATGAGCACAGTTGTACTCCCACCTCCATTCTTGATTTGGACTTTGAAAAACAAACTTATTTGGAAATTAGTCCGTGATTATGCGTCCATATATGTTAAATTTATCAACTGTCACCAACGTGTTAAACTTTTGAGAGTTTGTCTAGAAAACGACATTATACCTGACTTTTTGAGGTTCAGGGTACCGGAAAATGGGGTGTTTTCGAACCAAGCGGTACACAGTTTTTAGACAAAACTTCTAAGAACGGAGATAAACAAGGCAAGGACAGATGAGAAAAACGTTGAAGTCAAACAAGAAAGGGCGAGAGACGCAGTACAGAGGGGTGTAGATGAGAAGTTTTGGCCTTCGGTAATTAAATATTTAAGTCCTAGGGGACAAAGACAAACAGCAACAGTCAAAGAGACCCATCAGAAGAAGCTAATGAAACTATCAGAAAGGAACTTCAGTACAAGAGAAGTGTGATTGAAGGAACTGTTCACCGGGTTTTCCGCAGTACGTCAACATGGGAAGAATATGATAAAGCCATGAAAATCAACCGTGAGCAGTGGTTGGATAACCAATATCCGGAAAGTTGGTCGTCGCGGGTTGCATCCCATGCCCTTGAAAAGATCATCAGCGAGGGCAAAAACAAAAAGAACATGGCTGAGAAAAAGAAGCCCTGTGATTATAGCAGTGATTCACCACCCATCTGTGCCAGTCGGTCATATTTGGAAGTTTGACCTTGAGAGAAGCAAAAAACACTTGATTTTGGAGTGAAATTTAATTTTTCAAAATTTCGAATGGAACCTGTCATGCACGATTTTCTCGCGATAACTGAAAATCAGAAAAGAGAAGTCAGAACGATCGAGTGACAATCGCGGGAAAGTTGCTATAAAAATCAGTGGGAAATTGCTATTCGCAATTTCAGTAGCAATAATAATCGAGAGTAGAGCTGTCCCATCTAAAACAGAGACGAGCGCATTCCCACGAACTGGATTGTTGTGATTGGAGTATTATTCTAAACTGGACTAGAGTGAACCTTCGGTGGAAAGGTGGACAGCTAGAGTGTCCCAATGGTTCACGAGAACTTACAGTCTAGAGTAAAAACTTGTTCTTGTTATTAAAACTGACTAACATTAAATACATTTTAGTTACTTTATTGATTCTTGAGTTGCTCACCGACTTATTTACTTCCTGGTTCTTGAGCGTGCTACAATGTGAGTACTAATTTAAATTTCTAGAGTGTGTTTTATAATTGTTATGTTGAGGTAAGGCGAGTTTTAGGTTGATCCATCTGAAATGGATCAAAGTTCCACTGTCTAATAAAAAGTAACTTAACGGATTGTTCCGACCCGGTTTTTAATGGCGTTCATGTATTTTGGGTATCTAGAGACCTAAGTATGGGGACGTTTCTAATTCTAGAGTGGGGGGATATTTTAGTAGTAGCCTTTAAGCTGTAACGGGTCGTAGTCTCATGTCACAAGCGAACCGAATTGGCTCCGACTGATTTGAGGTACAAAAACACAAGAGATAGTGTCCCTGACTCTTGAGCCAATGGTTATAGGGCCTATTTTTCTTAAGCCTCATGTGTGACTGCAGTAGACGAATGTTACATAGTGTTTTTATGGCGCTCCTGGGTGTTTACGACATCAAGACTACGGAGTCGAACCCACTTGAGACAGCTTCGGGCTGAATGCCCATTCTAGAGTACCGGCGGTGCGGTTCGACAGGAACGTGCAAACCTTCCGGTTGTACCGTGATAGCTTTTTAAGAAAACTCGAGAAAACTTCCTGGTACGCTCTCCGAACGAGGCTTAGCTAACCGAGTAAAGGGGGGCAACTAGGGGGACAAACACGAGCAAAAAGACAAAAAGCGAAACAAAAACCATAAAACGAAAAAAGACAGTGACTTTGACACCAGATTAGTTGGATCAAACCTTTATATTAATTAAATAGTATACCCATACTGTTTTACAAGTTCGATCGTTTCGATCAACCTAGTAATTTAACCCAGTAACCTTAATAAAGAGCCCGAGTGTGGGGCGTTGTCAAGGGTTTTCAGATAGCTTGGAACTTAGCTGTGTGGTATAAGGCAGTGTGGTAGTGAGCGTGGTAAGTCTGAGTTTAATTGGAAAATAATCGACCAGGCGTCCAGCAGCATCAAGTTACTTACATTAGAGGCGCTGCATATTAGGAAAGAGAGACCGGCAATTAACACGCGCGACGAGTTTAGAAGTGGGGAGCTGACACTAAGGCTATATTTCCAGAATCGAAAAATTCTGGCTAAAACAACAAAATTTTGAAACAACTTACATGTTAGCATAAAAATTAGCCACAAAACTAAAATCTTCTCGTTACTTCGCGTTTCCTGATACTAATTTTTCGATTTTACAATTTTTTCGATTGACTTCTTCGATAATTAAGCAAAAAACTGTTTTTGAATTCTTATAACCATCTTATAACCATAAACACTTCTTATAACCATTTTTGTTAAATTCTAACCCTTTTTAGCGATAAGCTATAAGAAAACTGTTATATTCCTTTAAGGAAAACAGTCATTAGTTCGATTTTTTTTTCTCTATTTGTACAGAATTTTACTACCGCTTTTTGTTCATAATGTCAGTAGTGTTTGAGTTGAAATGGCGATGATTGTAGCTGCCAGCTCTCAAAATCACAGCCTGAAAGATCTTGAGCAACAGGAACGGAGAGAGACGCAGCAGAAGGTCTACGCAGTCCCTGGCCTTTCTTTGAACCCCAATACCTTGAACAGGGGAAAGGATTTAAGAGTGTACTGCAACCTGTGGAACAGCAACCTCTGGCCAGTGAGCAGATTATTATCTTGCACGACGTGCTGAACAACAGCATATCCTCCCATCGCACGAATAACTATACGCCCTGCCCACTTGATGAACAACTCGCGTTTTTACAATCGAAGCGAGACAAATTAGTGGCATTGATTACTGCAGGAGAACGGGCACTCCCGATATTTTTGAGGATCTGCGGAAGACAGAGATAATCGTCATAAAATCAACTGGTAGCCTTATCTCTAGAAGTAAGAGACAGAATCCTGCGGTCCTCAGAGAATATCTTCAACTGCACCTGTCAAGTGAATTGGAGTTGAAGTCACTCCGGGTGGTAATATCCCATCGAGACCACCTGCCAGGCATTTTCTCAAGGATACGGTCCCAGACCAAGAAACCATCGCAGGGTCGCCGCAGGGCAAAGGCGCGGAGAGCGGAGGTGTTGGCTGGGGTCCTCTAGCCTGAACTGAATGACCAATAAGTGGTAAGATTTTGTTTTGGCTTTTTTTTGCTTTGCTGAGTGCCACAAGAGTTTAAGTACTCGTGGCCTGCAACGAACAGATGAACGCAATTTTGCTGCCACCACCACTCGTTAGATTGGTCCTGAAAAGAAAACTCACTTGGAAACTTGTGTTAGATTGTTTAAAACATTTTAATAATTTTAATAGCATTTTCCTGAGAATTAAATTTCTGCGAAAATGCCTCGTTAACGACATTATACTAGATTTTTTACGGTTTCGCGTGCCTGATAACGGTGTTTTTTTTCGGATCGAGCGATGCACAGCTTCCAACTGAGGTCTTGAGATCTGAGATAAGCCAGGCAAATGCGGATAGGGCCAAGGCATCGGGTAACCTAGTAAAACAAGAGAGGTAGTGAGAAGGGGTATAGATGAGAAGTGGTGGCCTTCGGTAATATTCTATCTGACCCGGCAAGCAAGGTGTAGTGTCAATAATCTGATAAGCCGACACAAGAGAAAGCTTGAAAAACCTTCGGAAAGACAGGATAGACCATTAAAAAACTTGGATGAAAGGTCAGTTAGAAGTTTAGATGAAACGATTTTGCCGCTCTGGGTGCGGGAAGTCTTAATTTTTGGACCAAAACATCCGGTACGAGACAAATTCAAAAAAAATTCACTTCCTCGCTGACATTGATAAATTTTTGTCTGAACTGAAGTTAAATAGAATACCCGGAGAAAAAATATGTGAGATTGAAGCAGCTGCAAAGAGATATGCTAAGAAAGTGAAACAGACCCCCTCTGACAAAAGTGTTGAAAAAGCCAGAAAGTATTTGAAGGACAACGGTCTTCTGGCAGTGCCGTTTGATAAGGAGGTGGGTTTTTGTGTAATGAAAAAGGAGACATATGAAAAAAAACTGAAATATTCATTACAGGCAGAACAATTTATGAGAGGAGGAATCTGACAGACAGCTTGATTATGAAAAAATTGAAAAAGACAAAAAAGACATAATAAAGAAATACTCGCCATGAAAAAAAAGGACGAGATTAGCGAAGCGCTGTATACTAGGTTGAGATCAACGGGAGCGCAGCGGGCTAGGCTGTGTGAATTAGCAAAAGTACACAAACAAAGCACACCACTTCGTGCCGTCCTTTCTTTACCTGGTAGCTCATATGACAACCTAAATAAAACATTGGCAAAGTACTTTGATGAAACTGAGAGGGCGGCAAACATAGACACCAACTCTCAAATCGCCAGGGAGATCTTGGAGAAAACTGAGTTGGACTCTGACGAGAGTATAATCTCCCTTGATGTAAAGAGTTTGTACACTAATGTCACACTCAAGGAAGCGGTTGAAACAGCCCCGAGGAGATTATATGAGCAAGTCAACCCTCCGGAAACATCTCGCAAGACTATGAAAAAACTACTGAATTTGGCAGTGAGTAAGGTACACTTTAAATGCAATGGTTTGTGGCATGTACAAAAGGACGGTTTAGCAATGGGCGCCTCCCTTGCAGTAAAATTGGCCAATTTGTGGCTCAAAGAATACGAACCTGCATTAAAGAAAGAAGTAACAAAATTGACTGTGCTAAAAGAAGATAACAAGGAAGTCTGCCCTGGATGTCAGAAAAGGTGTTATATCGGACTAAAGCGGTACAATGCGAAGCTTGTTTGAATTGGTACCACTTAGGGTGGGGTAACATATCGGAACCCAATTACGCAGACATCACTGAAACAGTATGGTATTGCATGACTTGCAAAAACATCAAGAAGCAGATCGGACTGTGAATGGTGTAAAAGTTTTTCTAAGATATGTGGACGACATAGTTTGAACGTTCAAGGGCGGTCCTGATGTATTTTTTGAGGCTGCCAATAAGTTGCATCCAAACTTGCAGTTCACCATAGAAGAACTTGATAGTTAGGATAATTTGGCCTTTTTGGACTTAAATAGCAACGTGGATTCATGAAAAAAAAAGTCACTTGTGGTCCAAAAACCCACTGATACAGGCACTATTCTAATTTTCAGAGGCTGCGCACCTTTGCAGTGCAAGAAAACGTTATTGAAGGGACGGTTCATAGGTTTTTCAGAAGTATTTCAACATGGGAAGATTTTGACCAGGCATTGGAAAAAAATCGGAAGCAATGGATTGAAAATCAATATCCAAAAAATTGGTCTGACAGGGCAGTGTTTGAAGCTCTTAACAAGATCATTGAGGTAAAGAAAAATTTAGAGGTGAAGGCATCAGAACCGAGAGTTGATAAATGTTTGAAAGATTCAACCCCCTTCTTACAATGCAATATCGAGGCAATCCATCGCAACTGTTAGCTGCAAAGGTTCGGCTTATATCCTGGGCAGAAATAATTCTTACAACAAGAAAATTTAAAACATGCTTGCCATCCCTCAAAACTTCCTTTGCTCGTGAACTGAGATCCAAAGTGGTGTAATGGCTTACATGTAGTGGATGTAACTCCACCTATGTCGGCCACAGACAGTCCAAAATTTAGCCACGAGGGTCGGTGAACACCGCAAAGGGGACTCCCCTGTAGGGCAACACTTGTTAGAATGTAATAAGGAGGTAGGCGGTACTGCTGAGCTGAAGTCAGAGACTATAGACCAAACAGCCAACGCTCATAAGCTACTGACACTAGAGGCTTTGTATATTCGGAGGGAAAGACCGAGGATGAACACACGCGATGAGTTCAGGAGCCGAGTATCAACACTAAAATTATAGGCTATGTATAACATGGCTAAAAGTTAAAAAACTGACCAGTCAGAATCGAAAATTCCCAAATTGAAATTTTAAAACCTCGAAGAACAAAAAACTGAAAAATCTCAGAAATTTACAGGGAAATGTTATTCATGATCACGTAATTATTTTATGTAATTACAGTTGTTTAAATTTGGTTGGTTAAAAATTTTCAGAGCCTTTTTAGACATGTTTCTCATTTTTCAGATATTCGATCGTATTGTAAATATTGTCAAACACTTTTAACCCAGATGATGCACAAAATGTGCAAAAACGTTTCATTTAACATTTTAAATTTCTTATAAAATCTAAGTGTTAGCTCCCTGTAACAAAACGACTTGATTTAAAATGTGACAAACAAGCACCTAATTAAAAACAGTTTTTTGATTGATTCCGTACAAATCTTCGGCAGCATGTAGGGTGTTCGTCCACGAGTGGGACGAGTGTTACTATTACTTTCCCGTGGCGCAGGCAGCAGACCTTGTAGGAGGTGTGACCCATTTTTCTCGATCCTCTGGAATAAAACTTTGTCTCTGCGTGAAATTATGTTGCGTAGTGTTAGTTCTTCTTTTGAATATTTCGATATGTGAGTATTTTTCAGTACTCTGTCGATTTTGGATACTTCAGTGCTTGATGTATTCCCATAGACTGTGGAACGCGACTTAGGCGACTTGTAATCCAGGAATGAAAAACCAATTACAAGCCACTTGTCTGCATACCGTACTTTCTGAGCTGTCGTAGCAGGTACATTTTCCGGGCTATTTCTTCCCAAATCATCTCTAAGTGGGCTTTGGGTTTCAAGTCATACTGAAATATATAGCCAAGTAGTTTGTCGAACAGTTTGTTGAACAGTTTGTCCAATATAGGTGGAATTACATCCACCACAAGACAGTTTGTAGACCACTTTGGATTTCAGATCACGGGAGAATGACGACTCAAGGGAGGGAAGAGCGGTTTTCAATTTCCTGGTCATAAACAAAATTTGTGCCTTGTTGATGCTGCGCATTTTGTTCTCAAACAATTAACTTTGATTTCCTCGATGTTGAAGCATGGACATTCTGGGTTTCTCGCAGGGAAATCAACATCAATACCAAAACGAATACCAAAACCAATATCAATACGAATACCATAATAACAATACCAAGGCCTCAATACCAATACCAACTCTAAAAACCGAACCGAATCATCAAAGCCAAACCAATACCAATCCCAGTCAACACCTCAATAATTTGTTACAAGACCTCAATGTAGATGTGCTCCTAAAAATCCTGTGCACCGTACACTCTATTGTATTTCTCATGTACTACAATGTTGGGCAACTTCTGAAGTTTTGATATGTGCCAGTATTTGTTGGGTTTTGGTACCATCCACATTTAACTTGCCTGTTGCCTCCTACAATTTTATTAAAAACTAGAAAAGCCAAGTCACCGTCCTCATTTGTTTGGTGTTTCAAGCGTGATTTGCAAGTTAGGGTGCAAATTGTTGGCAGCACGCAATATCACGCTGGAATTGCCTTTAAGAACCCTTACAATATCGTCTAGATATAGTAGGAAAAGCTTAACACCTATCGTCATCAGCTCACAGTCACGCTTCTCATTGCACAATTTGCAGAACCAAACTTTTTCTGATATGCCTTTGTAATCCTCATCCAAAATACCACCACAATCTTTATGATACCAATTCAAACTATCTTCACATTCCACTGCCTTGGTTCTGAAAGGCACACTTCTATTGCATTTGGACATTTTCCGTTCATGTCCTATAGGATATCAATCTTTTGAGTGGTATTTCTGGCCAGAACTTTTTCCTAGTCTTTCAATCAATGGTTTGCCAGAATGACTGCCGGGGATGTACCCATGGCCAATCCCTCCTGCTGTACATATATGTGTCGTTGCAGTTAAAATGGACATTACCAACAGTCATGTACAAATAGCGTTTCATTGTACATCTTGACAAGTCTAGATTCGCTGTATTTTTTAGGCTCATTCTCGCTGTATAAACTTTTAAGCGCAATTTCAATGGCATCTTTGAGTGGAATATTAGTGTACAGGTTTTTCACATCCAGAGAACTGATACTCTCATCAGAGTCTAATTTTGTTTTCTATTTCATAACCCTAGAAATAGTTGGTGTTGGTCACTGTTGGTCCTAAAACTTGCACCCTCGCTTTTATCGCAAACTTTTGCTAGTGTTTCTTTCAACTTCTCATAAGAGCTACCGTGGAGCGAGAGAGGAACGGTCGTAGCGGTGTATTCTTTTTATATACTTTAGCCAGTCCAGAAAGTCGTACTGGTTGAATACCAGTTGACCTCAACCTCGCATATAAGCTATCTGTGATCTCGTCCCTTTTGTTCATGGCCAATAGCTTTTTGTTCAAGTTTTTTTCATTTTTTAAACAACTGAATAATTCATAATATCATGTCTCTCAAACTGTTCTGATTCTATTAATTGGATCACTTTTCCTTCATATCTATGTTTTTTCATGACGCAAAACCCAACACCCTTATCAGAAGGTATTCATTTTGTACCACTTAGCAGCCGCTTCAATTTCACATAAATTTTTGCCACGCACGTCATGCTTCTTCAGTTCCGACAAAAAATCTATGTCTGCTAAAAATTGAACTTCATTGAATTTCTCTCGGACTAGATGTTTAGGCCCCATAGACAGTAACTCATCCACCCATACCGGCATTTTTATATCATCTATTACTTTTACCGAATTTCTGTGTAACTTGCCGAGTAGTTTGTCTATCAGCTTACTTTTCAATTTTCTTAGAAAGACAGCGGCGCATGGCTAAATCGTTGTCCCTTGCTTGACGCAGAACATAGTTATTGACCAATGGCCATGATATCTCATCAATTGTTCTCCTAACTCTAACATCTACCTTATCCAAGTCTTCCGCTGCCCTTCCGCAATCCTCTTTTGCTCTACCCATCTCTGTCCTAAGCTGGTTTGAAAACACCCAATTCTCAAGTACCCTAAACCGCAAAAATTTTGGTTTTATATCGACATCTAGGTATTTTCTCAGAAATTTAAGGCGATAATGGCTATTGTTAAATTTATTTCAGTACTTTTTATAATTCAATACAGTTTTCCACTACAGTCTTTTTCTGAGAATGAAACTCAAGAACGTCGGTGGTTAATGCATTATGTTCATTGCAATGCTGGCCACGAGAAACAAAAACTCACAGGGCGCTAACAGCGCAAATCACAAAACGAAGGTAGCCTCACTGTGGTTTCGGAGTATCGTCCTACTAATGTCTGTCCGCAGCTACCCGCTTCGCCTGTTCTCTGCGCCGGGTCTGTCAAGGTCTTTTCTTGCTGCTTCTTCTTTTGGAAATCAGCTCGGACAACCCCTCCTTGTGCTTCGAAACCAGGCGCAAAGACTTTAGTTCGAGCACGTGTTGTTGGTCGAGCTCGCTGTACCCTTCGATGGTCTCGGGTTGACACTTTTGCTTGAATTTTGAGACCAAAAACTTTTCTGTCGAGATGGTTAAAATACTCTTCTTTATCAATTCCTCTAATACGTTTGGGGCACCCTTCCTTTGACAGTATATGCAGGGCCCGAATATGATCCTTTCTATCTTCTAGATTATTGATGAGGCCTCCGACTGAGCTGGGCAAAAATTTGTTTGTCCTGTGGCTTGTCAAATAGTTATTGATAACGTCGTGCCACAACATTAAGTTATATTTTTCTCTCAGTAGGCTTTTACCGAGCAAATGCAACAGTTTTTTGTCACTGTTGACTTGATTGTGATTCAATGCAAGGCCCGGTATGTGCCCCCACAGCCATGCCGAGTCTTGCATTTCATTTAAAACGTACATAAACAAATCAAAAGTATGACTGAGAAACTTCCACACAAATTAATTAAAAATTTGTTTGATTAATTTTAGAGTTTAAAAGTACATTAATCTGATTAGTAATTTTCGAAGTCAACTGTGATTGGCTTGTTTTTATCATACTGGATAGTTTAGAACCGAAACGTATGTGAACTATTGTAAAAAATCTTTGTAAGTTGATGTTTTATTGTCATTTAGATTAGGTTTTTGTAAAAAATCCTTACGATGCACATTTTGAAAAACGTTTGAAATTTACTTTTTTTCAAAACTCTCTTCCAATTTAAATATCCAGCCAAGCTCATTCTGAGAATTTTTTCATTTTCTCAATTGCTTTATCCCCTTTTTTCTTTTTCACTTTTATTACGCCGATGTTCTCAAAATAATCAGATGTTTTAGCCATTTTTTTTTATTTTGGGACTGAGGCATCAACGTTAGCTCCGTGCTTCTGAACTCGTCGCGTGTGTTGAGTCCTGGCTTCTCTTTCCAAATATGCAGCGGTTTTAACGTTAACAATTTTTTGCTATTGGTTATAAAAATTTTAAGATGTTAATTCAAAAGTTTTCGCATATTTTGTGCATCATCGGGATTAAAATTTTTTAAACAAAATATACAAAACGATCAGAGATCTGAAAAAAAAGACAAACGTGTCAATAAATGCTCTAAAAATTTTTGACCTATTATATTTAAACAACGGTAATTAATAATAAATAACGTAGTCATTAATAACTTTTTCTTGTAAATTTCGGAGATTGTTTTAAATTTTTTTGATCTTTGGTTGTTGTAAAGTTTGATTTGGGAATGTTTTCGATTCTGACATGTCATTTTTTTGAAATTTAGCCATGTTATACATAGTATTATTTTTTGGCTCTTACATTTATTGCGTGTGTTGATTTTTGCCCTCTCCCTCCAAATATGCAAAGCCTCTAGTGTGAGTAGTTTCTGAGTGCTGGCTATTGGGTCTATAATCTCTGAGTCCAGTTCAGCAGTACCACATACCTACTTATTTCATTCTAACAAATGTTGCTCTACTGAGGAGTCCTCTTTGCGTTGCTCATCGACCCTCGTGGCTAAATGTTGGACTGTCTGGCCAATATAGATGGAGTTACATCCACTACATGTAAGCTTTTACACCACTTTGGATCTCAGTTCACGAGCAAAGGAAGTTTTGGGGGATGACAAGCATGTTTTTTTTCTTGTTGTATAAACTATTTGTTCCCCGGATTTTTTCCAAATCTTTGCAGCTAAAAATTGAAATGGATTGCCTCGACTTTGCACTGTAAAAAAGAGTGTGAGTCTTTCATCCGTTTATTGTTTCTCGCTTCTGATACCGTCACCTCTAAACTTTTCTTTCCCTCAATGATCTTGTTAAGAGTTTCAAACACTACCGTGTCCGACCAATTTTTCGGATATTGATTTTCAATCTATTGTATCCGGTTTTTTATCCAATGCCCTGTCAAAATGTTTCCATGTTGAGTTATTTCTGAAAACCATATGGACTGTCCCTTCAGTAACGTTTTTTTTTGTATTGCAAATGTGCGCTGCTTCTAAAATTCAGAATGGTGCCGGTATCATTGGGATTTGGGTACCATAGAGAAACGGAAGCTTCCTTGTTAGTAAACTGTAAAGAACATAACTTGAACTAGTTTGGCAAAGGTCAATGCTAATTAAGATGTCTGAAAACATTCAAAGCATTCTATAACCTTGACAAATATGCAAACGCCTTGACAGCCGGGAGAAAACTTCGTTTTGTAAAGTGTCACATAAAGCTGACAAAATTCGTTAATCTGGGTAAATCAATAATTACTCGGATTAAAGGTAGAAACGCGGCAACCCAGGGAAATCAAAAAACTTTTGCAGTCAGAGCAATCAGTTGGTTTATAAATCCTTCCTTGATAAACCCTTTCAAAAAATCCTGTAGTTATCACATAAGTCTTCGGTACCAACGAATATAATTATTAAAGCAGTTAAAGGTATTTCGAATTTTCATTTCAATTTATACTCAATCCTTGTTTCCTTCCGAGATATTGGGCGTATCCTACTGGTGGCGACACAGAAAACAACAAAAGTCAGGAAGAAGAAGTGGGTTTCAAAAAAAAATTGGAAGTGATGAACAGTTGTCGAGCCTGTCAAGAGAACATTAAAACTCAAATAAAAGGTTAAAACACGATAAAATCAAGTTTCACCAAAAAAAACAGGTAAAAACTCGACAGAAAATAGATCGAACTTGAATTTTTTTTTTGCTGAATTGGGTAGTAAATTGTCAATTAATCTTGTAATGCAGGAGATAAATGAAACAAACTCAAAGAAGAGGTAAAACAAAATTTCTGAGATAACAGCGGATAGTCTGTAGTTGGAGGGACATAAAGCACTTTTTTCAGCTGAAAACAGCGGTTAGACCTAGAAAAAATCCAATTACAGGGATAACATGTTAAATAATTAAGTAGGGTGGGCTTTAATTATGGCAACGGCATGGTATCCAAGATGTTATTGCCGGAGGTGTTCACCGGTTCTAACGACTTTGAAAGCTACTTAACAAACTTTGAGCTGTTAGTCGAACTGCAAAACTGGAAATGTACTGTAAGTGGAACCGAAACTGATGAATGGCCGCATTATTTTGCGTTAAGATTGCAGAAATCCTCAACCGAATTTTACCGTATCCTCCCAGAGGCAACCAGAATTAGTCATGATGAGACCGTTGAAATTTTTGGAATTTATTGCAGTGAAAAACCGGCGGTGTTCCGCGGACGGCTAACGCCTCGCGTGCAGCAGGTAGGAGAAAATTTAACATACTTACTGGGCGACCACAGCAATGGGCGCTCAAGGCGTACCCAGACGAGCGAGTCCGGGGACATACGGGATTACTTAGTGCATCGAGGTCTTCTCGTGGGAATCCACCACAGCCAAGTTACACTTGAGCTCGACAGGACAATTGGGGACAAGGATATGAACAATGCCAATGCTTTAGAGCGGGCCCTTCCCCTGGAAGCCCTAATTAGAATTGAGGAAGAAGAACAAACGCCAAGAATAGCAGCCGTACGAAGGGATGAAACAGAACTCCTAATAGACTCTGTTAACAAACTAGTCCAACAGATGTCGGTTGGTAATGAAAGTAATGCCCGGAGCAGTGACCGATATAGGTAATAAGGTACAAGAAATCAAGCAAGAACTCCAACGCCAGGCCCAAATACGGGCGAAAGAAATGACAACCCCAGAAGGGAAAACAACTATGAAAAATATCGACTATGTGGGCAAGAGGGCCCTTGGGCAAATAACTGCCGTAATTGTTTTACTTGTGAAAAACGAACAAAAAAACCCGCAGTTCTCAAAGAAAACCCACAGTTCTACCCACAGTTCTACCCACAGAAGTTCTACCCGCAGAAAACGAAATTGCCCCTGGAATAAAAGGACAGAACAAACCAACGTAATCAGGTAGTAATCGGGAAATTGGTAACAGGACTGTTAGACAGTGGGGGTAGCATTTCGCTCACAAGTTTTGACACGTATTAACAGCTTGCAAAGCCGGAAAGCATAGAGGGTTAGCGGCTAACAATTCGGCGTTGAAAATAATTGGCAGTGTCGACACCAAAATCCAATTGAAACCAAAATCCTGAGAGCTCGCCGGAAATCTTGTTTAATACGGCGGATTACTGCTTACCCTGCCGTTTGGATTTGGACTTCATAATAGATCAAGAGTGTAATCTAAATAATGGCGAACAATTGCTATACAGTACGAAACAATGCACAGCAATACCTATATCAGCAGAAACAACGGCCGGTGTCCGAACATTTGCAATAGCAGAGAGCAATGGAACAATCTGCATCAGACAAAAAAAACTAGTAGAAACCGTCATCAAGGATGAACGCGGTACCGTCTTCAGTAGCACAGAAGGTTTAATTAAAGGCATACAGAAAATCGAAGAAAGAACCGGATTACTGGTAGCGGATCCACTGGTTAGCGTAAATCAAGGAAAAAATTGCCTGTATCTACTGAACATGCTAAGTGAAGCAATTAACATATACTATGACAAAAAAGTTGTTCATTATACCAATTTGAGAAATCAGAGTCAACTAAACGGACTCTTTGATAGCAAGGAACAACACGCTACTCTAAACGATGCACACTTGTCATCCAAAGAAATTAAAAAAGTACAAATAATGTTTGATAAACATAACCGGTTCTTTTCACGCAGCTCAACGGACTTGGGATAAAATCAGACATAAAATGAAGTTAAGCGCTGATGCAAAGCCATTCCGGCGGTCAAAGGGAAGTATCGATTTTGAAAAGCGGAAAGCCATGAAAAAGATCATGGAGGCTTTAGAAAGAGGCAATTTAGTTGAACTACTCACTCGAATTGAACAGCCCCATCCATACTTGATAAAAACGAATCCCGCAGAGTAGTAACTGATTACAGATGATTGAACAATCAGGTCAAAAAGACAAGCTGGCACCTACCAAGGATAAGTGATGTCAACGACTAATTGGATGGTAATATGTTCTTTTTCAACATTGATTCAACCTCTGGCAATTTTCAAATGGCGCTAGATGAACAATTGCAAAATCCTATAGCGTTTATAACGCGGATGGGTCTCTATATATGGAAAAGACTACCGATGGGTCTCGCTTCAGCACCAGGAGAAATTCCAAACTTAATGGAGTTATTACAAAGTGAGTTATCATCCGAAATTGCTTTGGTGTACCTAGACGACACTATAATCTTTGATAGATCATTTGAAGAAGACGAATGTGACATAGATGACTCAATTTGGCACTTAGCAAAAGAAACCGGAAGCGGGGAAAGTTTGAATATAAAAACATCGACTCGAGATTACCACTCTGAAGAGGCCGTGGGTTTATTGTACATACATCAATGGGCAGAAAAACAGGTCGAAATCGATAAAATATCCTTCTGCACAGAAGAAGTACCAGTGGAAATTACAAATATTGGCAGCTAGTCGCCCATAAGATTTATGGACTCAATCAGCAAAGTAATTAATCGCAATTATACCCTCAGATGTGCAATTAGGTCTAAACCAAAGCTTTTGACTTAGGTAATGGATCGTGGGTATCATATGGAAAACAACTGAAGTTGATCAGAACGCCAAAAAGAATTAGAGAAACCGGCGATGAATATGCAATTTTGAGCTCCTTTGATATTAGCGGTGGAAGTTTTTTCACGGATAAAGATTTGAGAGATAGTCAGTTGTCACAACTAATGAAACATAGTCGGAAGAAGAAAAAAAACAGGAAAGGAGATCTTCCTGGGACAAGACGGGGAATATGCTCATGATCAATTGGACCATTTCCGCTGAAAAGTTCTACCATACAGCAGGTTATATTTTCCATGGTTTGAAAATTTGGAAACACAGATTCTCCGTTACTGGGGAACAACTAGAGAAGCTGCAATCACTACGGTAACAGTTTATCTTCAGTGTAAAATTTTAGGATTGATTTTTCGTAAATTTTTCTCGGCAGCTTTATTTAAGGACGGGGCCAATAAGCAAACGGTATTCCAGCCGTTAAACCCATTGGTGGAGTACGGTTATTATAGACGCTTGAGGAGAAACTCCAGAAGTAGACACATACAGAAAATGAAAAGCAATATTAAGGGAAACAAAAGTTCAAAACACAGGACAGCAGAATAACGTTTTTATAAACCAAAAGTAAGTCACATAACCATAGCATGTTTGAACGAATGAGTTTAAAACATGTTTGGGTGCATTTAAACAAAACACAGCGCTACTTGTGGGATTAAGAATAAAAGAAATGAAAACACAGTGTTACCTGTGGGATTAGGATACAAGAATTGAAAACACAGCGTAGACTTTGGGATTAAGAAAAATTATCTACATATGATTTTTAGGAAACCGTCAGTAATCAGAAGTCGCGGATTTTGTTTATTTTCTGCCGGAACTGATTGAAGTTAAGGCAATGGTGCGGCCTAATGAATTCAGAATAGTAGCCGTCAATACTAACTGTAGAACTGTGGCGCCACTCGAGCAACTTCAACCAACAAATATTGTGAGTCGCGCGAAAATTTCACTCGAGGAGGTGATCAACCTCAAGAGTCAGATAAGTGAAGCGGAGAGGTATTTAAATAATAGCTAGAAGCTGGGGGTGACAAGCCTGCAATTCAGGTAGCATCTGAGGCTCTCTCAAATTGAGGTTAACCACAGGATTGAGAAAGGGAGCCGTTGAAGGAGGAAGCCGTTGAAGGCTACAAATTAAAAATTAAAGCTCTCAAAATAGAGAAGGACCCGCTGGAGAGCGAGAACAAGAAAAAAACATCTGAAAGTCAGAGGGAGAGGAAGAAGCATCACGCTAACTTGAAGGCAGAGTTTTTCGCAAGAGAATTACTTTGGAAGAGACGGCATCTACATGACTCGCAGATTTTTTTTCCGCCGCTCTGAGAATCTTTGATATTTTTTGCGGCCGGAACTAGCGCCGCCTAAATTAGTGGGCAGGCATTTTAATAGTGTTTGCCTTCTATGCCACCCAGACAAAGGCGGAAGAGAAGAATATTTCAAGGCGCTGGTTGAAACCCGAAATCTTTTCATGGATCCAGAGGTGAGAAAAGTCTAGAACAAAAAAGCCTAGTTGCCGCAAAAGATATGTTGCGCCACAAAATGGACATTTAAACTGGAAGTTTGTCCTTTTGACAAAGTTTTTGATGTGCTCCTTTTGACAAAGTTTATAACGTGCTAACATCGATAAAATTATATCATGGGGAACTAACTGATTTGCAAAAGTATTCACCATGATTGCTCCGTCCTGAGTGGAGCACTCCAATTTCACTGAGGGGAACATTGAAGTGAAACAGAAGTTTCCTTGTTAGTAAATTGTAATGAAAATAACTTGAACTAGTTTGGCAAAGTTAATTGTTCAATTCTGATGTCTGTAAACAGTCGAAGCATTCTATGACCTTGACAAATATGCAAACGCCTTGACAGGCGGGAGGAAACTTCACTTTATATAGTGTCAGATAAAAATGATAAAAGGTGCGAAAATCCGTAATCTGTTTTTCGGATTAACAAATACTCGGATTAAGAATGGAAACGGGCAACCAGAGAACATACAAAAGTTATACATTCAGAGTAATCAGTTTGTTTATAAATCCCTCCTTGACAAACCCTTTCAATAATTAATTCCTGTAATTATCACATAAGTCCGCGGGACTAACTTTGAATATAAATATTAAAGCAGTTAAAAGTATTTCGAATTTTTTTTCAACCTATAGCAATGCTTGTTTCCTTCCGAGAAAGCACGTATTGGGCTGATCCTAGAGTACTACTTACATGTGACCTTTTTCCTGAGTCCACGTTGATATTCAAATCCAAAAATGTCAAGTTACTGTTTCTATCAAAATCTTCTCTGGTGAACAGCAAGTTTGGATGCAACTTATTGGCAGTCTCGAGGACTACCACAGGATCACCCTTGACAGTTCTAACTATGTCTTCCACATATCTTACTAAAATTTTGACACCATTCTCAGTGCGATCTGCTTCTTGTTGTTCGATCTGCTACCATACTGTTTCAGCGATATTTGCGTAATCGGATTCCCACATGTTACCACATCCTAATTGGTACCAATTCAAACAAGCTTCGCATCCTACCCCTTTAGTTCGATATGTCACCTTTTCTGACATCCAGGGCAATTTTCCTTGTTATCTTCTTTCAGCATAGTCAATTTTGTTACTTCTCTCATTAATGCACAGGTTCGTATTCTTAAGGTTCGTATTCTTAAGGTTTCTTAAGGTTTGTATTCTTTGATCCACAAGTTGGCCAGTTTTTTTGTAAGGGAGGCGCCCATTGCTAAACCGCCTTTTTGTGCATACCACAAACCATTGCATTTAAAGTAGTGTACCTTACTCACTGCCAAATTTAGCAGTTTTTTCATAGTTTTGCAAAAATAATTCCGCAGGATTGATTTGCTCATATAATCTGCTCAAGTCTAATTCAACAGCTTCCTTGAGCTTGACATTAGTGTATAAACTCTTTTTATCAAGGGAGATTATACTCTCATCAGAGTCCAATTCTGTTTTCTCCAAGACCTCCCTGGCCATTTGAGTGTTCGTTTCTATGTTTGCCCCCTCAATTTTATGAAAGTATAATGCCAATTTTTTTCAGGTGGTCAAATGACCTGCCAGACAAAGAAAGGACGGGACGAGGTGGTGCAGTTTTGCTAATCCATACAGCCTAGCATGCTGGGTCCCCGTTGATCTCAACCAAGATACAACGCTTCGCTAATCTCTTCCTTCTTTTTTATGGCGAGTAATTCTTTGTTCTTGTCTTTTTCAATTTTTTTTATCACAGTGTCTGTCGGATCTTTCCTCTCACTAAACTGCTCTGCCTGTAATGAATCTTTCAGTTTCTTTTTATATGCCTCCTTTTTCATTACACAAAAACCCACCCCTTATCAAACGGCACTGCCAGAAGACCGTTGTCAAATAATTTCTGGTTTTCGAACACCTTTGTCGGAGGGGGTCTGTTTCGCGTTCTTAACCTATCTCTTTGCAGCTGCTTCAATCTCACTCAATTTTTGTCCGGGTTTTCTCTTTAACTTCAGATCTGACAAAAAACTATGAATATCCTCAAGGAAGTGAATTTCATTGAATTTGTCTCGTACTGGATGTTTTGGTCCAAAACTTAAGATTCTGACTGACCTATCATTCAAATTTTCCAATGCTTTATCCTGTCTTTCCGAAAGTTTTACAAGCCTTTTTTTGTGGGCGTATCAGGTTATTGACACTACACTTCGCTTGCAGGTTCGGATAGAATATCACCGAAGGCCACCACTTCTCATCTAAACCCCTTCTCACTACCTCCCTTGCTTTAGCTAAGTTACCCGATGTCATAACCCTATCCGCATGTGCCTGGCTTATCTCAGATCTCAGGAGTCTCAATTGAAAGCTGTGCACCGCTTGATCCGAAAAAAACATCGTTTTTAGGCACGCGAAACCGCCAAAAGTTTAGTATAATGTCGTTATCGAGGCATTTTTCAGAGATTTAATTCTCAGGAAACTGCTATAGGTCCTCGGCCAACACCTCCGCCCCCGCGCCTTTGCCCCGCGGCGTCCCTGCGATAGTTTCTTCGTCTGGACCCGTATCTTTGAGAAAATGCCGTAGTGACTTCAATTCCAATTCGCTTAATTGGTGCAGTTGGAGATACACTTTGAGGACCGCAGGATTCTGTCTCCCGCTTCTAGAGATAAGGTTACCGGTTGTCTTTATGACGATTATCTCTGACTTCCGCAGATACTCAAAAATATCGGGAGTGCTCGTTCTCCTGCAGTATACAATGGCACGTTTTTGTTTTCGCTTCGATTGTAAAAGTATAGTTTTTAGTGCAATAAAATGATATACAGTTGTTCATCACATCGTGCCAGAGGATAATCTGCTTACTGGGCAGAGGTTGCTGTTCCAATAAAACCAGCAATTTCTTCTCCATCTTCAACCTATTGGAGTTCAAAAAAAGACCGGGGACTGCGTAGACCTTCTGCTCATTCTCTCTCCGTTCCTCTAGCTCAAAATCTTTCAGGATGTGATAAAAAGAGCTAGCAGCTACAATCGTCACCATTTTAACTCAAACAATATTGACATTATGAACAAAAAGCTTTACTGAAATTCTGTACAATTGAAAGAAAAAAATTTAATTATTGACTGTTTTTCTTGAAGAAACATAAAAATTTGGTTATAGCTTAATGCTAAAAAGGGGTTACTATTTTACAAAAAAGGTTCTGAGAATTTTAAAAAATTAATTCAAACGTTTTTGCCTATTTTGTGCATCATCAGGATCAAAGTTTTTTTTCTACAAAATTTACAAAACGATCAAAAATCTGAAAAATTAAGATAACAGGACTAAAAATTTTGTAAAAATTCAACTGATTTTTTTCTGACTAACAATTAGGTATGCAGAAATCTTGTTGTAGTAACTCGAAGTCAGTTTCTGACCTATTTTCTCTGAGGAGTTTAGTGTCGTCCACAAAGGAAAGGATATTCGAATTTATACATTGTGGCAATGAATTCATATATATCAAGAACAAAACTGGTCCCAGTACTGATCCCTGAGGTATTCCGCTTATTACTGGCTTTCTGGTGAACTTTGCATGGTTTATCATCGCTCTTCATGTCCTCGATGAGAGAAAACTGTTTATCCAGTTGTGGGTTTTACCAGTAATTCCACAAAAATGTAGTGAATTTATAAGTATTCGGTGTGGTACCATTACAAACGCTTTTTGTTATGGTGCCGCACCGACAAAGTATTTTTAATACTTTAACCGAGGAGTTTCATGTCGTCCGCAAAAAAAAGGATGCTCAAATTCATGCATTGGGTCAATGATTTTCTTTAGATCAAAAATAAAACTGGTCGCAGTTTTGATCCTCGAAGATTCAGCATGTTACTGACATTCAGGCTAAGTTTGCGTGGTTTATCATCACTCGAAAATATAAGTTTCTCGAAAGTATGTGGTTTTCAAAATTGAGTTTCTGGTCTATCGTCTTCCAAGACCTCTTTCGGCAGTTAGTTCTTTCAATACTTCATTTCCAGTTTGATATCACCGTTATTCTGTAGTAGAATCTGTACTTTTCTTTGTCTCTAGATTGAGCTTAACAAACTTTTCAACGTTAAATTTCAAGAGGTTTTCTTCTGACCAATAATTAATACTGCATAAATTCTGTTTTAGTTATTTGAAGTCAATTGTCGACCAAATTTCTCCAAAAAGTTTAGTGTCGTTAACATAGAAAAGGATGTTCGAATTTATGCATTGGGGCAATGATTTTATATATATATATATATATATATATATATATATATATATATCAAAAACAGAATTGGTCCCAGTACCGATCCCTGAGGGATTCCGCTTGTTACTGGCTTCCAGAATGACTTTATTTGGTTTATCATCACTCCTTGTGTCCTCGATTAGAGATAATCGTTTATCCAGTTGTGGTTTTATAGGTAATTCCAAGCAATTGTAGTGAGTTTTTTAGTAGTCGGTGTGGTACCATAACTAACGCTTTCTGGAAGTCAGTTATTATTACGCCGATTTCATTTTTTTGTCTTGTCTTTTCTTCCATAGCTTTTAGTAGGTGCATTTGAATCAATCTGATGGGGATAAATCCATAATGCTCATTGTAAAAAAGTCAATTTCTGTCATGTACTTTAACTTTTCTTTTCTAACGAAACTTTCTAATAGCTTACAGCAAACAGCTGTTAGACTTACTGGCCGATAAGTGCATGGTCACTTTCGGGACCTTTTTTGTAGATAGCCGATATGTTTCCATACAGCCAGACAGTAGAAGAAAAACCATTGTCCAAGAATCCATGAACACTGTTGCCATAACAGACACGCGATTTCAATTCTAATTTCGTACAGAACTCTGGGGTATATTTCATCAAACCGATGTGAGGTTGTTCCAATTCATAGAGAGCATCATTTTTTTTTATTATTATCGTTTTTATGTGTATAATACCTAAGTTTGGATCTGATTCAGTATCAGATCTAAACATAGATCTGATATGATATCTAAGTTTCCAAGGGATTGTCTTGTAAGGGATTCTCTTCGCTTTCTACTAGTCCCCATCGCTCAACTTTTTATCAGGATTTTCAAGGCAAGAGATTGATTCTTTGGATTTTGTCTTTTGAATGACAAAGTTCCAAAACTGTTTTGGCTCCTCTTTTGCCTTCTTAGGTATTTTGTTTTGTATGTCCTCAGTATCTTTTCACGTCTGTGCAATAAAATGGAAAAAAAATTTCTGACATTGTGAATGTCAGTTCGATTCAAATATTAATTTTTTATCGAATAAAATCAAACCACCAAAAGTGTTAAAGTATTTTAATTTGACCATGGAATTGGTCTAAAAAGTTAAGAATATCGGAAAAAAATTTTGCACTTGTTTTGAAGATCAAAAAATCATCCGAAACGAAATTTCTATAAAATTGTTTTTACCAATTTGAAATAATCTTTAATACTCATAGGTTTTAATTTATAACTGGTGATGAAAGATACATACAGCAATTATCCTTTGTTACAAGTCTACAACTCGTCGAAAAAAATTGGCTCCCTGTCCGGTAATCTTATTCATTCTACTTAGAAAACTTGTTGTCGACATAAAATTGACGTGTGGAAAAATAAATCAATTTTGTGCAAATTGATATTTATTGTTTTTCTGGAAGTAGCACACAACATGAGCATTTGCTTTTTGAGTGCCCTGATTTGCTTTTTTCAAACAAAGTTCTGAATATACAATACTGGAAATCTTTTGTTTCCTGTCCTCATGCAAGTAAAGTTAAACATCTGGTCATTGTGTTACGACGCCCATTTAGGCGTACTTCGAATGCTTGGATAATTTTATTTGAACACGATAGTCCAAAATAAATTAACATTGTAAATTATGAACTGAAATGTTGAACAAAGAGTTGGTTTAATTCAATTCGTATCAGCAAAAAAAAATGATTTTCAATTTAAAATATTGGTTTTAAAATTCTTTTTTTTGTGAATAATCTTATTTGTAATAGCTGACGACTGTGCATAGCAAAAATTTCGTATTTAATTTTAAAAATGTGTTTTAATTAAGTTTTTTTGTTTTATTACAGTTTTTTGACATATTTCTCCTCAAAAAACTTACAGACAAGATAATTTGTACTGTTTTAGGGAACCCAAACACAATAATTAAGAGAGATGTAGTTGCATCAGAACTTCGTGTTTTCCTTTTTTTTCCAAATGAATTCCGTTTTGTAGCAGCGATTGAGAAAAATGATTTGTGTAGAAAAGCAGTTGAGCTATGATATTTGAAATGTATCTTAGATGTTCTAACATTGATCTTACTATTTGTTGTATCAATTTTGATTCCGCCACTTAATGAGGCTAAAATGTGCACTGGATAGGCGCACAATTTTGTGTCTGCTTGTTCGTGGATTCAAAAGTTAATTCTTAAAGAACACCAGAAAAGCACAGGGAGCATCCTTGTTGCTGACTCCGCTTACAACTCACAAATTACACAGTTTGGCCTCGTAATCCAGGTCAAGGTTTTTTATCAGCTATAAAGTGTGCGTGCAAATCATTTAACAATTTATCTTCAACTCGTGATTTCATGCGAAATGTGTTTTCTTATCTTCCGGTAAGACACAATGGTTTGTAGCAAGATATAAAAAGGTCCGTTTCAACGCAATTTTTTTTTGCCAAATGAATTTATCAGCGACTCGTTAGACTGCAGAATACTAGAATGAGTAATCAAATTGACGGAAAACAAGGCTTGGGAGAAGAGTTTTCAAAGCGGGTAGTTTTTTTCTGATGCAATTAAATTTTTTTATGCCCGCTGCCAATTTTCTTATAACACATTTGACCTCAGACGCCAGTTGTAAAAACAAATAAAAAAGAAATCCCAGGTGTTTCACAAAATTAACAGTTTTTTTTAACTGCTGTACTTCCAACAAAAAAAATCATCCTCCTTTTCATTTTTTTACAATTTTGTTTTTCATTTTTGAACCGTTTTACTTAAGTTTATCAGAATGCAGCTAGTCTAATCAAATTTTTTTGCAGGTTTGATAAAGCTGAAGCCAACTTTTGCTCGCATGTTTTTTACACGTTAGCCGACGTGTCGTACCATTTGGCATCCTTATTTAATTGAAACTCAATGTCCTTAACGTATAAACTGAGCAAAAGAGGGTCCATGAGAGTCTAAGGTACCATTCTGTTTAAATCTCTCGAATCCAAAAAATATATATTCAAGACAAGATTTTCATCAGCTTTATTATCTGTTAATTTTTTTTTGCTATCCGTTCAGAAGATTGCTGTCATTTACAAGAGTGGTAACAAACAGTCAATGACTAACAATCGGCCACTTTGTGATGTTCCCTAAATCTTATCTGAATACGGTTGAATTAATAGTAAAGATAATAAATAAGTATGAAACAATGGAATGGTAAGCAACTATAATCATTCAATAGTCAACGAAGAGTGAATTTAGCTTTAGCATCGCAAAGTTATTAAACCTAATAGACATGATTGGTAGGTCTCTTTTTTATAGCAATCACATGATCGATAACCTAGCCCACTTCATACTTCAAATCAACCTTATGTCCTCAAACTCTTGGTGTTCAACACTCTACCACCACATTTCCCCATGTAAGCATATCAATCAATGAGTTTAAGAGATTAAAAGTTTTCAAGAGTCATCTTTCCCTGAACTTGTTTTGGTTTAAGGACCGGAAACAATTTTCTTCTCAGTTTTCTTCTCGGCGACTGTGACGGCGTGTTTCCCGACGACGACGGAATATCTCCCGGTGATATCGGGACTGTCTGAAGTTTCTTCTCGCCTGATTTTTCTTCTACATTCTTAACTGAATGTTTCAGCGGGCTTCCAAAAAACTGAGTTTGTCGCTTGTTTCTGCCTGATGACCTGTTCGAACTGCTTGATCCTTGCGAGTCTTTGTCTCCGTCTCCACTCTTTTTGTCTCTTTTCTTCTCTTATCTGGAATAATCCTTCTGTTCCGCCCCTACTGAAGTAATTTCCGAGCGGGTTGCTTCTGCCTCCCCTTCTTTGTTTACTGATGTTTTTGACTTGATCTTTCTCTCTTATAGGTACCGAAGATATCGGGCAGTTTTCCGTTTTTATCTGACGCTCTCACTCCTCTGCTTTAATCGGGACTGATGATATCGGGCATTCGTTTGTCGTTTGGACTTCTGGCTTACTCACTGCTGGTACTGCCTGTACTTCATGTTCTGGGGAGCTACTCGAAGACATATCCAAGTCTACGATTCCGCCGCTTGGAATGTCTCGGAGTACATTTGTCGAGGCTGTATATCTGGCCGCTGTAGTTGGTGGGATTTTTTTTAGATAATTTCGTCAATGATTTATACAACTTCATCGTCTCTGCTTGCATTCTATCTAATCTCGCAAATGGACCCCCCTTAATTACTGTATCTGAGTATTCTATCGACGACGATGCCAGTGATACGTGTGGCCTCGGCAAAATGTGTACTGGTGGTCTGTTTGGTTTACTAGAGCTGCACTGATGTAACGGCTTCCTTTGCGTGCTTGCAGCTGGTTTCTTTGAATCTAAATCTGAAAAACGTACTGAATTATTAAGTTTCGATTGAAGTGATATATGGTTCTTCTAATTACTTCCCCCTTTCTTCTGATATAGGTGTTGCTAGTAACTTTAACAACTTTCCTATTAAATATAGGCCGACTCGATTTACCGTCCAAAATCTTTCGATATACAACCTTTTTCGGCGGATAATACAGTAGATCGAATTCAACGTTACTTGTTTTTGGCCTCTGAACTGGCGTCTTCTGCTCCTCTCTGAATCTTATTTCTCTTAGTTGAGATCGCTTCTGGGACTTGCTGCGAGGAATGGGGGTCTGTCTGTCAGTTTCCTCAGCGCATATGATCCCTCCTAATGTGTGGGTTGCCTTTTGTGCAGTTTGCAATCGTTTGCGGCCTTTGCCAGATTCTCCAGGGCCCTGATACTAACTGACTTTTCCGCGGACTTTTTCAGTTTTGGTGTTACTTCTCTGCTCACCATTCCCTTCTTGACCACCCTCAGTCTGGTCCTTGAATCGGCTTGACTCTCGCTTTTCTCCTGGCTTCAGCATGGATCACTTGAGTGTTGTTGATCTGGATTTAAAGAATCGATTAGGTTATTCCTAAAGTTAGACCATTCTATATTTGGTTTCCGCCATAAGGAAAATCAATTGGGGACTTCGTTAAGTTACTATGACGTGTTATACGAATATCTTCTTTAATCGATTTGACTGCTGATTGTATATCCTCAATGTTTGGGTCCAGTTGCATAGTGCCTAATTTTCTTTTAATAGTCTGAATACATTTTTTCACCAATCCGCAACCGCGGTGGTCGCCCACTGGGTAAAATACTTGGTTTATCACCTTAGATTTGCAAAATTCTGCTAGCTTAGCCTTTTTGGACCCAGAATATTGGTCTGTCCTTAAACTTTTTGGTATGCTATGTTGTTGTTTTTATTTGTTTAAAAATTTAAGTATTTTTTTCGCTCTCTGAATTTCTGGTAACCATAGCAGATGGGTATTTCGAAAATTGGTCAATTGCGGCTAAAACAAAAAGCTTTTTCCCTTTTGAATCAAACATAGATCCACCGAAATCCATTTGAAGCTCTTCATTTGGTCCGGATAGTTCTGGCAGAGGCTCTGAAGAGTTAAATGATTTGGAAGTTCTAAGGTTCCTACCATACGCGGAGCATGGTGTGCAAGATTGGCATAAGTCTCTGATTTTTCTGTGCATCTTCGGCCACCAGAGATTTTGTGCAGCATCCATCATGACTTCCTGACCTGGGTGTGTTCTGTGCAGTCGGGTCATAACAGCTTTCCTCAGACAATTAGGAATTGCTACCCTGTTGTCGATGATGATATACAGTCGTTTATCACTGCAGCATCGTCCCAAAAGTTGGCCATGTAGCTGCCCAGACTTATGAATCCTTCTCTGTCCTTTGCCATAATCTTCTTTGTTGTCCCAGAAGAATGTTGACTTGTGTGACTCGCAACCGTTTCCTGCTTGTAGTTTTTGCTACTACTGGTTGTCTCGATTCAGCCCTACTTCTCTCATTGATTGAGCTTTCCAGTTGTTTTATTAAAGGAAAGTCTAATTTGCTCATATGATTTCTCTGAAAGATTGGAAGTTTTGAGTTATTTAGTATTTGGAGATTTGAGCTGATGTGATTTAGATGTAAAATCTGGGACAACGATTTTTGTATATTTCTAGCTGAATATATCTTCGCCTCCTCTGATATGTTAGATTCTTGGCGATTTGATTAGATGCCTCAAAGTTGTGAATAGTTAAAGAATAGTCGAATTGGATGAGTTAAAACTTCCACCGCTTGTAGTTTCGCCCTCTTGCGGTGATTTGCAAAATTGCGTATATTGTTTTAATTGTTTAAAAAATTTTGCCGCGTAAAATCCCGATATGTACACGAGAGATGTGGATTTGCATAAAGTAATATAATTGGCTCATGTAAAAATCTCATGACAATGCGCCCTCTTGCGGATGTATTTACATTTGCATATTTGTTTGTGATTGGATAGAAATTTTGCCATCTATATTGAATGTTTCTTCTAAATTGATGGTTCTATCCCATTGACTCGATTGGTTGAAATTTTTGTACAGAATTTTGTCGCCCTCCTCCGTCGATCGGGTAGCTGGTTCTAGTCTTTTGCTTAGGTTCACGTCGAAGGTAAACTTTTTCGGTTTATACTGTACTTTTCTTGATGGGCATAAACTAACTTAATTTTTTTCTTGATCCAAGGGATTCTTTGCTGGTGTAGTAATCGCCCTACATGCCTCATTGAAACTCTCAATAGACTTGACAACGATGTGCTCATCGTAATTTGAAGAAGAAGATGGCTCAAATTTGGGGTTTCTCGACAAGTTTCTTCTTGAAGAAGATGATGCCTCGAATTTGGGGTTTCTCGACAAGTAATCAGCCATTCCTATTTTAGCGCCTGCAATGTGGGATATTGTTTAATCGAATGGCAACATTCTGTGTGCCCATCTGTTTAATCTGGACTGGTAGGTCTTTTTAACATGAATTTCTTTCAATGCTGTAACTATAGCTTTATGATCGGTTAGAGTTTGAAATTAGTTTCCCAGCAAATAGTTTCTTAAAAATTGGCATGACCAGACGACTGCGAGCAATTGTGGTTCGTTAGTGCTGTATTTTTGTTCGGCTGTAGTCAGAAATCTTGAAGTGAAGGTAATTGGTACCCATTTGTCCGGTTCTATCTCTTGCTCTAATGCTGTTCCCAATCCCTCGTGACTTGCATCACTTTTAATCCTACACTTTTTTGGATGCGTCATAATGGTGCATTCTGGTTATGTTGGCAATCCGTTCCAATAAATTTCGAAAAGAATTGCTTGCTTCTTCCCTCCAGATGAACTTCTCTTTGTTATCTGCTTATAATGATAGTCGAAGTGGCTTGGTTAATTTTTGTAGATTAGGCATAAATCTGGACATGTGGTTCAGTATACCCATAAAAAATCTGAGCTGTTTCAGAGATTTTGGTGGTTGTAGGGCCATCACTGCTTCTATCTTTGAATGTTTTGGTCTTACTCCTTTTTCATCGATCTCGAACCCTAGCCAGATTACGTTAGTTTTTGAGAATTTGCATTTACTCAATTTTAAAGCTAAACTTTTTTTGTCTAATCTTGATAAGACTTCGTCGACTATTTCATGGTGGTTGTTGACTGACACTATTAAAATACCATCTAAGAAACAGAATACTCCTTGTATTTCTTTAATTGTCTGTTGTTCCATAATATCCGGTTTTAAATCTGTATGTTCCCGTAAATTCCCCATATACTATGCTGAAATTGCAGTGTTTGCTAATATTATCGTCTGATGCAAGTTGACAAAAAGCGTTTTTCAGTTCTAGAGACGTGAACCAAACTGAGCCCTCTGATTTTGACGCGATGATTTGGGCCGTAGAATCAATAAGTTTGGCAGGTGAAATTTATTTTTGATTTGGGAAATCATTGATTTTGCATCCATCGCCAATTTTACTGTGCCATCCTTTTTTGATAACTACTGGGGCTTCGAATTGATCACTTGCGCATTTGTCTAGCTTTATTATGTGACCTTTTTTTATAAGTTTTCTGATTTCAGCTCCCGCTTCTGCTTGAATATGGATTGGCACCCTTCTGCCCTTTTCCTGAATCGGAATTAGAGGTGATTTCAATAGAGTGAACATCTTGCTGTTCTTTGAACGTCTTAATCTTTGGAATACATTACTTTTTTTTGACCAAGTGGTTCTTCCAAAAATTTGATTCGGCTGATTCGTATTCGTGGTCTCCTAATATTGCGTTGATTGAGATTGTAGGGGGTTTTAGCTGTGTCGTTAATATCCCCAGTTTTGGCTGAATGCCTAAACCGAACAAGCATCTGGTCCTACTCCCCGAAATTAAAAGCTTTACACCTTTAAGATTCCGGCCGTTCAAACATAGAGCTATTTCGAACATCCCATAAGGTTTTATATGCTTGTGGTTATAATCAACGTACGTTGAGTTCATCGGCTTCTTATACAGCGATATTATTCCTGCGTTCGGATCTTTTGCTTACAAAATTTCCGCTGTGCGTTTGTTAACGAATGAGGCTGGACTCGTGGTGTCAATAGTGGAACCGAACAATGAGCCTCTTGTTTTCAGCGTTGCTCGCAGGCACTTAGTTTTGCCTGTGGCGGAGTTAATTACTTGACTGTTTCCGTTTCAATAGATGATTCGAAGATCTTTAAGATTGAGTAATTCTCATCATTTTCTGAGTCTATGAAATTGCATTCTTCTTCATCGGGCTCCGGTTGCTCTACATTGGCGACTTTATTTCCACAGCTTCTGCATATTGCTCCCCTGGCCTGACATTTCGCCTTATGTTCGGGTGTAAATCTTTTTCCACAGAAATAGCAACGTTTCCATTGGGTGTTCCGTTGGTCTTGTCGAGCTTTTGATATAAAATTTCCCTTCCCTAGCGCTCTGGTCATCCTGTTTTGAACGTTGTTCTTAGTTTGGATGGACATTAGTGGTTCTTGCTTTACCCGAAATTGGTTAGAAGAATTAACGAAATTCGTCGAGTTGTTTGCTGCAGACGGGTTCTGCTTTTGGAGAGTGTTCGCTGCTACGTATCCTTTCTGCTGTAGCAATGCCGATTTGAGGATGTCATATACTGTGATTCCTGGTCTAATACAGAGCTCTAAAAAAATTGTGTTCAAAAAAAATTTTGACCTTAATATTTGCTCCGAAAGGTTTAATTGATTTATCAATTGAAATGCCAATCAGAAAAAAGAACTGTTTTTCTTTAAACATAATAATCTGTCAAGAATGACTCGAAAAATTATCATTGTTCGCTAATATAAAAATTTGCTGTTTGCATTTTGCACATTGTACTACGGCATGAAAAAAATTGCTTAACCTGATCGAAGTACCGAGGTAAGCTCAAGAAACTTGCTTTTTTGAATTGCACTTAATTGTTTTTAAAACTGCTTTTGTTCGGTTTTTTTTCTGCGTCGTTGTCTTGTAAACACCATTTGTTTTTTTAATTAAATATTTTAAAAACTAATTGGAGTGCTTAAATTTCAAGGAATTAGAAATATGGTTTCTAAAAATTTCAAGTTTTTTTTGTTCAATATTATTCTATCAAGAAAACTGTCGAAAAAAAGTTGGCTCCTTCTGATTATTTAAATGATTTTAATTGACGTTCAATTACATTTTAAGTGAAAGAAATGTGCAGTTCGTCTGTGAAATTTCTCTTAAAATTCCTGGTAATTGTTTTTCCGATAACAAATCATTTAAAAAGAGTCAAAAAGAAGCATTGAAAAATAATATCTTTTTTGAATCAATTTTCGAAGAACACTGTTTACGAACATATCATACCTAATATGGCCAATTTGTAGTCTCTCTGTTTTATGCTCTTGTTACGCCACGAGTGTTTTTTTGATTGGGTATATTTTCCATTTTTGATGTCAAAACTCTCTGTTCTATTGGCAGATATTCGTAATAATTGAGGAGGCTACCTTTCTGTCAACGAGGGGCACTAATTTTAGAAAACCAAAACGAATAGAAACTAAAAAAGTATCAGAAAGAAATTGAAACTATATTGATTAAAAAAAACGAGAATTAAAAAAAATTGTTGAAGTATGGAGATAAGAAAAAAGTTTATGAAAGAAACTCGTTTTTTATTAATTTTTATCATTTCAATGAGTGATCTAATGATTATCTCTAGCTAGAAACATTTAACAAATTTTTATGAAGTGTTTAAATTAAGAAAGGCGTTTTTTAAAACTGTTGATTCATTCAACTAATTTTCGAAGATAAATTAGGTAAAACTAAACTATTTCTCACAAAACTCGAGAACATTTCTCCTGTTGTGGTATAAATATTGGGGTTTACCGTTAACCAGACAAGAACGCTAACCACAAGGCCAGCTGACCTGCGTAAAACTAAGTGTTTAGCAATCTAATGTTATAACAAGTTTTAATTTGCATTCTTTTGCTGCCAATTACGGGTACAACATACGCATATAGAATACACTTTTATCTCGATTCAGTTGAAGGGCAAGTTGGTTATAGCTTACTTTTTCTAGAAGTTGTAAATTTTTACATTAGGTTAGGTTGTCTATATAAAGCTTCTTTCCATTGAGAAAACAATGGAATTGCATGGTAAACTTTGAAAAAGAAAAATTCGTTGATGTGACATGTAACACTGGACATTGAAGGAACTCACGGATAGAACAAAATTAAAGTTTTGGCTCTTTTCCATTTTCCCCACATTTGAAATTCAATTTTGAAAAAATAATTTTTATGTTGTTATAATATAATGAACTCTAGCATGGTGTAAAACTTAACTAGCGTGAACACATTTGTTCTTCACATCTTACATGGTAACAACACGCATGCATCTATTAAAACACGCAAGAAAAGTAAAAAAAAATTGACAGAGTGAAATGTGGCGAAAGTCGATTAGCGCTGAAACTTTGTGTAAGAATGTTACAAAATACCCGGGTTGACCAAAACTTCTTATCATACAATTCCATACGTACAGAAAATTGTATGAAAACTCTATGATAAGCATTTTTCCATATATGAAAATTGTATAATATGTGTTTTTCCATAAACCAAAAGTTTTGATTTTTTCTGCCTAAGTTTAGATTCTGAAAAATTTTCGGTTGTGTTTGCAACCGAACACAAGTGACAAAGACCTTGGTTACTCAAAACACCAAAGGTTGGACGGTCTTGCATTTACAATGCATAGAAAACGACCTGAATTTAGCTGTCTTTCACAATTCAAATAACAAAAGTAACAAACTTTTATTTTTTGGATAAAATTTTTAAGGATGATTATTTTAAATTTTTGAATTTTTAAATTATCAGACATACATTAACACCCCATACAAAAGAAATAGGAATTTTCAAGGTTTTGAAAAAAAAATTAAGTGAAAATAAAAGCCAATTTTATCGTATCCAGGACTACGTTATGCACACAAAATGTTAAATTTTGCATGCAAAAATTTTTTTTCGAAAAATGTTTGTCTGTGTACGAAATTCGATTTGCGGTTGAAAAAAAAACAAAAAAAAATACTGGGCCAAATTTTCAAAAGTACTTCAAAAAATTGTCGCCATCAAAAAAATGCCAGTCATACAATTTCCATATATGGGAATTGTATGATAAGCATTTTTTTCAAAAAACGAAAACCTCAGTTTTTTATCACCAGGCTGTTTTATTAGAATCAAACAGCCACAGAAATAATTTTATACCAGTTTTCAACCATTTTTAGAAATTGTATGAAAATTGTATGACAGGCATTTTTCCACACACTTGATGTATGGAATTGTATGATAAGCATTTTTGGTGTATGGAGGTCAACCCGGGTATGCAGCGATATCCTAAACAGAGTTTTTTTTTAGAAAAAAAGCTGGTTAAAAGAGCTATCTTTCCTCAATTGAAGTCGATTTACTATGTTGAAGAAGGGCAAAGATTTTAAGAAGCCAATACCTTAATGGAATTTTGTCTCACTAGTTAGAGGCGTTAAATTTGTACCCCTACCAATCTATTTTCCTTTCCAAAATAAATAGCCGTTTGAGTTTGAATTATCACCAAATATTCAATGGCCAAGAGTTTTTCTGTGAGAGTCTAATGGTGCGATGCAGCCAGTTTGTTCGCATATCCACCGTTCTTTCGTACATTGTTACAGTACTTGTAAATTCGAGTAGCAAAGTCTTTACAGTTATCATTGAGAAGGTGATATTCTAGTGTCAGCTCATGTGTATCATCTATTCGATCAAATATATCGTAAATAGAAAAAGTAGAATCGCACGGCATTTGGAGTGGTCCACGATTCCTTTTGATTTTCGGGGAGATAATTCCTTGTGGTCTTTTCTTTCTTTTATATTCATAGGTGACATTCTTCCAATATTTGCTCCTCTGCAAAGTTATCCCATCGGTACTCTTTCCAATAGACCACCAGTTGTGAGTAGTTTTGATCACAATGAAGGCGTGATATAACAGCCCGTTGACGATTGCATTCACACTGGCGTTTGGCCACAAGGAGTTTTGCCAGTTAAACAATGGGTTTCTCCACTCTTCGAACTTGATTATTCTCTCATCATTGACCAGTCTATGTAATGTCTCAACCAGATTGTCTCTCTCCATTGTATGTTTGGTTAGATCTTCAGGTTCTCCGATATCGTCATAAAAGTACAATTCGCCCTTCCAATCTCCCCCCTTAACGCCTCTGCGTTCCATAAGCCCATCTTCTAATTTATTCACTTGGAGACAAAAGTGATCTGTGAAAAGATCTGTTGCAAAATCACGAGGATTACCGACCTGATACTGTTTTTCCAACTTCTGTGTTTGGTTTAATTTCCGGATAACATCATGAAGGGAAACGGGGAGTTGATCAGGGTTCCCATCTACCCAGAGTATCTTTTCAAATTGTCCCCCCTCAAACACCCCTGCAGTTCGTTTTTCTCTGCGGTATTCGTATACGACGTGCTCCCAGTTTTCGCTTTTCTGTATTGTAATCCCTTTGGTATTCTTTTCAATGGACCACCAAAACTGCTCAGTTTTGATTGCAATCAATGCGTTCAACAAGAGGTCCTCTTTGGTTTGAATCCACATTTCCATTTTCTCAATTTTCTCATTTTTCACCGAGGCAACTAATTTTTCCATCATTTCCGACTCTGTCATTTCAACTTCTTTCACATCTTTGGGATTTCCGCAGTCTTCGTAAAAGAACACCTTCCCGGTCCAATCATTGCTTTTGACTTCATCGAAAGCTTTGAGGGTTCTCCAATCTCGTTGAATCTCTTCATCTTCGCTGTTTTCGCCATTTTCTCCAGTCTCCTTTTCTACTTCATCAATTTCTCCAGTTTCGCGTTGCTCGCTGGTTGCATTGTTTTCGCTTTTTTCAGTGATTCCAATATCTTTGTTTCTCTGATTTCCAGCGTCTGACATACTTAATCAATCACCAAAGAAAAACTCTTATGACTTTGTTTCTTTTCCGACCGAATATTCATATAAGTGATATTGAAAATATGAAAATATGTGAATACAATAGCACTTTACGATACGAATGTAGCATCATCCTCTCGACACCGCATTTTCTAACTGATTGGCAGTTGGCCTTGTTTTTGGTGTTTTATGATGATATTTTGGGAAATCGGCACTTTTCATGGTGAACAGACTAAAATTGTGAACAAATTTGTTTGTTCTTCATGCCGTGCATCGTATCTCTACTCGTTTAGCCATGATCACACGTAGAGAACAACAACGCGAGATTCCCGAAGTGTACAAAACACGTGGTGGCACTGCAAAATGAGGAAGCTTATTTCAAGCAATGGGATTTCGTCGAAAAGTTGGGATATATGGAGCTGTCCAGGTTCTCAAAATAATTAATACACTAAAAAAACTCTTGGTTGCAGTTAGGTTTTAAGTTAGATTTTCCAAAAGTCTAAGCCACCTACGAAATACAAAAATTTTTGATTTGCTGATATGACTCTTTGGTTTTTTTCCTTTTTCCCTCCATTTTTGAATTTCTATTTGGAAAAACTAGTTTAAAGTTGTCATAATGCAATCAAACTTGCATGGCGAACAAACCACCCGCATAAGAGTTTCATGAAAAAAAAACATTTAATGGATTAATGTAGCAAAAAGTTGAACTATATAATCGCTATACATGACTCTTTTAACCATGATAACGGAATTTTCGGGGATAATATTTAAATATTGCAATATTAAGAAAACCATTATAATCGATTGTAAGCTATTTTGGCTTCGTATCATTCCCTTCTCCAGCATGCGATCTTTTAAGAGTAATTTTTCTGTTCACATTGTTCAATTATTACAAAATCTGGCATAGTGAAAACTAATATTTGGTTTTTATACTTGACCTTTTAAAACCACTCGTTACACCATAAAAAACCTCCATTTTTTAAAACATAATCGATTGTTTTTGTTCGTAAAAGCCATGAAAATCAACTTTTTCTGTAAATGGGAATCGTTTAAATCAAACTAGAACCAAAACGAAAATGAACATCTCCTTGTGCGCCCCCAAAGTTCTACACGCCTTCTCCCCTCCCCCAAAGGTTTACCAGCCCCACGATTTTACCCCCACCCCCACGTAGGAGGAGGTGGTTAACGCCCGGCAGGCAAACGGTTTAAGACAAGTCTCAATTTTGATATTTTTCTAATAAGGTGTGTGTTAATCCAAAAGCAACTGTCAATTTATCAAAACATGCAAAGTTTTAAAATTTAGGTCAATTTTTGGAAACAATTATTGTGATGCTTTATAATCGATTACTATCAATTAACATATATTTTAGTGATTTGAATGAAAAGAAAATAATTAAAAAGATAATACGATTGAAAAAGATAACAGACTGAAAAAGATGAAAAAGATAACAGACTGAAAAAGATAATACGATTTTTTTCTTTTTCCCCACATTTGAATTTTATTTTTGAAAAACTAAAGTAATGTTGTCATAATGCAATGAAAAAATTGACTTTAAGAGAAAACTGGAGACCCACGTTTTTCGACAGTATTTCTATTGAAAACAGAACACCTATGAGTAAAAAACCGTGTCAAAAAACCCATGTTTGAAAAATTGAAGAAATGAAGTTTTGTATGGAGAACAAAATAATTGTGCGAACATTTTTGTTATTCAACCTCACGCATTCAGCATTCAAACATGAAAGAAAATTGAATAAATTGGAAAAATTGAAGTGGAAAAGAGCCAAAAACCTTATATAACCGATTATCCGAGAAAACCTAGTGCGGGTAACAATTGCAACCAGACTTTTTCTTCCGTGCTTTATCGTAACACAACACGTTTAGTCTTAACTACACAAAAAAACTACAAGAATAGAAAATATGAAGGATGGGGGCTGGAAACGAACCAGACCTTCCGACTATTCGGTTTCTTAACCACATTGTAATTCCATGTCAGTGTCCACAAAAAAATTGGTTATAATCAATAAAAATGAATTCAAATACTATCATTTTTTGAGGCAACAAAATCAGATTTTAATGATTCATAATCGATTTTTATCTCTTTATGAACACTGACACTAAGATTCAATAAAAATCATTTTTTTTTTTATTGGAATGCAAAATTCAGCACAAAGTCTTTTCTACGTGTCAAACTAAAGTTGGTTACTTCTAGTTCAATTTTATTTTTTTCTGCGCTACTTTAATATTTTTGTTACTCTTTTGTTTTACTCTCACAATAACTTAATTTTGTTTCTTTCAACAATTTCTTGACATCCTCCCACCTGAACCAACCCGCCCCCTTCTGGAAACCTGAACCACTCCACCCTAACAACCAGCTCCCCCCCCCCAACCTAAACCATTCCTCCCCCACCGAAACCACTCCCACATGAAAAACTGAACCAACCCCGCTTGAACCACCAACTTCTGCGTACGTGGACCACCCCTCCCCAACTGAACCACCCCCGTACCTGAACCAACTCCACTTCCCACCACACCTGAACCAACATCCCCCACCTGAACTACCCCAACCCCCCTTGCTTCAGGTGCGGGGGGATGTTGGTTCAGGTGCGTGGGGAGGTGGGGTTGGTTCAGTTGGGGAGGGGTGGTCCACGTGCGCAGAAGTTGGCGGTTCAAGTGAGGTTGGTTCAGTTTTTCAGGTGGGAGTTGTTCAGGTGGGAAGGGATGGTTCAAGTTGGGGGGGGGGGGTGTAGGTATACCATCAATTCACTTTCATTTTTTTAGAAGAATCGTTGCTAGTTTATGCCTCAAGGTCTTTGCAGTTGATTGTTTTTTGATTAATTGACGACTGTTATTTTTTTCCATGTTTGGTTGTTTGTGTTCATTGTTTTCTAGCTTTTCGATTTTGTAGTGACGGCTTTATTGTTGCCTCAAAAAGTTTGCTTATAAATTACTTTAGGACTACAGGTAGGCCTTTTCGTGGCAGTCCTGTATATGATCAGCAAATGCGTTGGTCCAGCTAACTGCACATTAAAACACATTCGGATTGGCTTATTTTGGAATTTTCATATTTAATAGGCTTTTTCCAGCAAACAATTCACCAAAATTTGTTTCCAATTTATCTTCATGGTAAGTATGTTTCATTTAGTTATAGTTTTTCTAATAATAAATTTCAATTATTTTTTTGTGGTTATTTTTCAATTTTTGTGGTAACGACTTTGTTGGTGCACCAAAAAGAAAACTGCTTTTCGTTTACTTTGCGATCATGAGCAGGCCTTCTTGAGGCGGTCATTTATACGATCAGCTAATAACTGCACAAGAAATTCATATAGACTGGATTATTTTGCAATCTGCCTCTGTTTTTTGCTTATGCAAGCAAAAAAATCCCACATTATTTCATTACTAAAACTGCTGGAAACTTTATATAATGCGCGACTCATGTTGCGATTTTGCGCGACCCATGTTGAGAAAAATGTTTCGCGCGACTCATTTTTCGACTTTGTGTGACCCATGTTGCGGCTTTGCATGACCCATGTTGCGACTTCGCGAGACCCACATTGCGATTTTGCGTGACGCATGTTCCGACTTTGCGCGATGCATGTTCCGACTTTGCGCTATCCATGTTGCGATTTTACGGTACTCATGATTCTACTTTTTGTGACCCATGTTGCCACTTTCGCGCAGCCCATGTTGCCACTTTGCGCAACCCATGTTGCGACTTTGTGCGAATCATTTTAAGCTATGATGCGACTTAAAGGCAACCCAAGTTGTGATCTTGTGCGACTCAAGACTCTTGCAGGAGTATGGAAATTAGGTCTCAACAAATCCTTTTCGGAGACATACTTCGGTCGGTCGGTCGAAACGTGAGTCGCGGACCTCAGCCCGGGTACAAAAGTACAAAAGTTGTCTTTTTTTTGCAAATCAATTTCGCTTGACAAATCAATTGCTTACTGACACATGTTTGCGTAAATATCTTTTTTTTTATTATGCCGTTCATTTGTTTGTTTCGCATAAAATTTCCTGTCATGAAAACCAATCATTTGTTTTCTAACTCATGACTGCGTAAATATCTTGACTAGTTCTAGGGAAACAACGACAATTCATTTTTTCTCAGATTTGAACTCCGATAATTTATGATTAGTTACTGTTTCATGGAATAAGTTAATAAATCTAAGCAATCATGAGTCAATTTTTGAAGATGTAGTAAAAAAACCGACAAACTGACATCACGTCACGTAGTTAAAATGACCGACTTTGACAGGATATTGTCAAAACTAGTTCTCGGAAAAAAAGGTATCAACCCTCGGGTCAAGCCTCACTTTATGTTTTGACTGTTTCGTCCAAATGTTGGTATTTTCGACCGTTTCGACATACATGGGTGACTATTTTGACTCTTTCGACCAAAAAAATGTGCTCGACCGTACTCAATCTAAACGAGATTTGATTCGAGTTCGAGTATGCTTTGACTTTCAATTAACATGAGATATCCAAAAGTAAAGGTTATAAGTGCTTTTCGAGTAATAACTGCAAACAATTTTTTTCTTCTGAATACTCTTTTGATTTAATTTTAGTCATCGATATTAAAAATTGTTTGATATATGAAAGAAATTTCATAATGTTTAAAAAAAATGTTTTAACCGTGATCGAGGTATGTTTTGACCATGCTCGCGTTCAGTTTCGAACGTACTTGTCCAAAATTTCTGCGATTTGACCTTTTTTTGAAGGTAGCACAACAACTCGCAACAACAACAAAAAATAATTTGTAACAAAAGACAACTTGCAAGTTTTGAGGAAAACGACAACTCAAAAAAAAGTTTGAAAAAAATCATAATAACGAAGCACATTCAAACCTAGCCTCAAGACCTTAATCGACCTTAAACCTCACCTACTACCAACAGCAAGCAACATTTAGCTTTGTTTTAATGTGAGTTGCTTCTGTAGCGAGTTGTCGCACTACGTTGCACTAGGTGTAACTCAGACTAGGTGTCGCACTAGGTGCTGGACTATTCTTCGAGCACAGGCATTGCGGTCGACTCTAAAAGTCGAAACATAGCACATTGACCCGGGCAGTTTAATCCCCCTAAAAAGTTAAGATCATATACGAACTTTTCAGGCAAAAACTTTGAGCATAGCCTGAATTGATGCAAATAAAAAACAGTTTTACAAAAGATAAAAAGATTGGAAACACATTAGTAAAATTTTGTTTTCATTTTCATATCCGGTGGGGTGGGGGAGGGAACGGTAGTAGAGACAAAACCTTTTTTTTATTTAGATTGAAAAGGCTATCCATGGAATTTGAAATCTACAAACTTAAGAATCAGCATGGAAAACATCGTGATGCACGCCATATTCAAAGGGCACGTGTCAAAGTTGCTAAACAAAAAAATCATTTTTGAACTAGAAATCGAGAATTCGGTCTGGAACAAAAAGAAACAAAGGTAACTAATCAACAATTTTTCGCTTTAATAACCAAGACAACAAAATCAAACCAACAATTTTTCGGGAAATCGAACCTTCGGCCCGGTGACCATGTCGGCCACAAACGAGAACCCAAAATACGTGGCACAGAAACAGGGCATAGATCGTGCAAAGAGTCGACAGAGTGGTAAGTCGAAAACAGTAGCTGGGGCTAAGAGTGTGGTTGGCGGGGCAGATGGGAAGGCTGACTCATTGGCGGATCTGAAGAAGGAAGTGGAGATGGATGATCATCAGATCTCGGATGACGAAATTCAACAGAGATACCACACCAACTTCCAAAACGTTACTACCCAGTTTTGTAACCTGAAATAGGATCATTTTACAAAAGGATATCTTAGATAATGGACCATTTGCAGTTTTGATCAACTGGAACCTGATCTAAACTACATTTTATGATTGGATAAATTAGATATTTTACCACTGTAAAGTATTTAATATTAACCAATCATGATCCATCTAACTAACAACCCACTTATTTGTAAGTGCTGAAATTACTTGTAATTTCAGCACCAGAGAGACATGAATTTAACTTAGAAATTAGTTGCCTCTCCAAGAGAACTTCAGCAGCCGCAATAAACCAGTATACCCTAGATCTATTGAGCCTAGCAGAGACTAGTTAAACAACCTGAGACTAGATAGTATAAGAGTAAGATTAGGATCGGTATTAGACTAAGAAGTTGCACGAATCTATCCGGCCGAAAATAAGATAGCGTGACGAGCAGACGGTGTACCCTATCCGAAATTACTCTATGAATTAAGACCATCGGTTATAACTCATCTGGTGCGACCATAAGTCTCGAACAAGACCTTAATAGCTTAGAATTAACCAAAAATAGATTAGAAATTAGACAAAACATTTTTAAAATGTTACACGACGATAATTTAATCGAAATGTCTCTACGACTCAATAGATCAGAGCCAATATTCCGAACGATAATAGAACTACCCGGAATTGGAAGAAGACCTCGAACCAGAGACGACATACGACAAAGTAGAAACTTGCCAAATAGTTATATGATAGTACGGCAAAAGCCAACACAAACTTTTATATTTAGAATTTTATTAGCAATGAATTTAGATTTTCATTTACAAACATAAAATCTTGAAGTCAATCTTCATAATCATTTCAGGCGCTAAACAAAACTATTAATGTACAATAACGATTGATAAAAAGATCTCAGATCGTTTTCCTAAAATTCTGCAGTATTATATAAAACATGTTTAGAAAATGTTTATTGAAAATCAAAACAAAAATTAGTAGCATGACAATAAACTGTTAGTAATCATAAAATCATCAGTTGTCCTAGCTTCATCACCTAAAACATAACAGCAATCATAAGCTCACTAATATCATTAAAACACTAAATCTTTTTCTTAAACAAATTCAAACCATTTTAAACTTAAATTCACTTAATTTTAAAATCAGATCATCAAGGCTTATCCTTGGATCTTAATTAATTTTCTATTTAATTAAATTTAAAACTTGATCATCAAGGCCTATCCTTGGATCAAAAAGAACAATTTTGTTCTCCTCCACCCACTTAGCTAGTGTCTAACGACCTCAAACGTCGATTCACTATCCAACCCTTTCAAAAAACCCAAGACTAATAGAAATTTTTGAACAAAACTAATCATTCAAATTAGGATAAACAGTGAAGAACTTCGGTTATTCATCCTTCAATTGAACCCTCCTCTTATCAGACCCAGGATAAATCTTAGACTTAGTAAGTTTAAAGTAGTATCTAACGAACTACTCGCGTTCTAATTATACCTGAACCTTGTGAATCGATTTACTATTCTCCAACCCTTGAACACAATCACTACCCCTAAGTAAGATTAAGTAAGTTAACACCTTAGCTTATACTAGCCACGAGAAAGTAAAAAATCATTCTTCGGAATCGATATACTTTTCTCTCCAACCCTGAACAAAAAGACCCAGGTTAAGCTAACCAAAAAATCGTAAGGACTAACAATTTAAGAAAATAGAAATCATCTAACAACTTTTTGCATCCGTCATCCTAAACCTTATGTCATTTAAAAATCTAGGAAACAAACAAACAATCGTTTTACACAACTGTGAAATAGATAACAAAAAATACGACCTTGTAATCACACCTCATACACAAACAGTTGGATATATTAGAACAAAACGACAAACACTAAAAAAGAAAATAATAACCAAACAAAGACAAATAACACGAAAAAGATTTTCCAAAAATAGAAACGCATTCTCAGAACCAGAAGCCAGCAATTTAGACGAACTTTATAAATTAAAAGAATCTATAGATAAAAATTGCCCCATTCACGATCAATTATATTTTTCCGACTCAGAAACAACTTCAAATTCATCAAAAAGAGGAAAAAGAAGAATAAAAAAGCAATATAAACACAAACCAGTACATTTATATAATTGGAATCAACCAATTAGAGATATTGATATTTACCTATTAACAGTCATTAAACAAAAAAATGAGCCAAACACACACTCCAAGTGAAGATAGTCCAGATGATGACGATATCTACCCCTTCCTCGTAGATGCACCCAATGATAGAGGGCAGCATATATTATGCAAGAATTTTCTCCTAAATTTATTTGAACCCGGAATCAGCCCATGTAAAGCAGAGTTCCCAGATGTAAAGATCAAAAGACAAATTATTGATCACTATCTGAAAGATATATGTAATTTGACACAACAATACGGAATCTACACCATAGAATTCAGCTCACCAAACCCGAATCACCGCAAATATGTAATTCAAACAGACGATCTTGGCTTAGAATTTTCAAAAGTATTCTTAGAATATATAAAAAGCATACAATATCATAACTCACAAAGAGCAAACTCCATATTCACTAGTGAAGTTTTTGCAATAATATATTTCGATTAGAAAACGAAACCCCAATCTCAAATGTCTCACCGACAGAGACATCCAAACATATAAGGGTACGACATGAAATCACACTATTTTCAACTTTCCTACATATAATTAAAGAAAATTTCACTAAAGATGAAGTTTCACAACATACAAAACATGACTTACAAAAAATTTTGGCATGGTTTATAATAGATTATTTCACACATAATATAGATTTAATTTCACAAGCACGAAAAAATTTTAGACCTCAAAATTCAAACGACGATACCGCCATCACAGAACAATCAGACTACATTTGGGACCCCGAATGGTCTCATTATGCATTCATAAATATCCCACAATCAATCTCAAGTCAAGCAATAAGTACAATATCTTATGCAAGAGATTATGTAAGAGTAGTACCATTAACCATTGATGCAACACCATTAAACTACAATACATTTTTACCTGATACGCGAAATAACAGTTTAAATTCGACCGTCATACACAATGAAAACCTTAATGGAACTAGGAATCTCACTCAACAAGATATTCAAACAACATAAATGAAGAAATCATCCAAACAACAACAACTACACAACAAAGTATTTCACCGATACGTCCAAATTTAACAACACCAAGAAATACAAACACTTCACTAGCACAGGTAACCTTACAATCAACCGTTAAACCTTCAGTTGCTCCAAAATATTCACAAATGGATTATCAAACATATAGACCCATGACAATACCGTCAAAAACACGCAGAACATTCACAAGAAACACTTTTGCGGAACACAATTATAATTACACACATTCATCAAAAACAAACTATCCCCCACGAAAAAATAATAATAATCAGATAAGATCTCAATATTGGGATAATCCAATGGCAACAACCAACTCAGTAAATTTTCAAACTAATTCACATCCTCCACAGGATCGTAGTGAAAATTACCCATTCTTTCAACAGAATAAAAAAAAAACAAGCACCTCATCAAACGGATTACCTATCCTCTGATGATGATTATTTACAACCAGATATATTTGCACCATACACTCAAGAGTATCGTGGACAAAGAGTGCAGAAACCACATACATATCATAGAATTTTTTCTCCACACCCAATAGATACACAAAATCAACAACCAATACAAATGCAAAACCCAATTAATACACAATCTTTTCAACCAATTCAGCCACAAAACCCAATGATTACACACTCGTATCAACCAACACAAATGCAAAATGAAATACCACTCCCATATTACCTTCAACAACACGAAATAACAAAAAATCAACTTTCAAATTTTTCACAAATGCCAAATTCCGCAGAATCATTACAAATGACAATGAATCCATACCTTATGGGTGGATCATCAATAACATCAAACAAACCATTAATGGTATTCACAGGAACAGACCCTGAATATTCTGTAGAAGTTTATTAAAATGCAGTAACAGCAAATTTAATTTTAAATATAGGACCTGAACCAATTAATACGCCACTACATCAAAACTGGATACATCGACGCACAGCGTTGATACAGACAACCTAAGACGACGCAGCCCAAAAATGGTTTTCAGTATTGCCTATAGAAATAAAATCAAATTGGAAAAGATTTACACAAGAATTTTCAAAAATGTTTGACTCCGAAAGAAACAAACAACAACAAAGAGTTTTATGTAATGAAATTCGCAGATTACCAAATGAAACCATCAAACAATTAGCAGTACGTATCGAAACACTAGTTCGAAAAGCATATTCATTAAATACACACGACTATAAAAACACAAAAATGACAGAAATCTTAATGATGACCTTAACACCTCAATTAAGGAAAATAGTAATAAAAAAGAGAGCATCCCATCCCTCCTCAATTCGAGAGCCCGATTTAGATTTTCGAAAACTAGTAGACAAATTAGAGCAAGCGGAAATCACAATGAAACTTGAAGAAACAGAAAATCTGAAATTACAATATGTTAACCGAATTGAAACAAATACCACAAATATCAACAATATACAGGAATCAGATACAGACCTCGTTGAAAAAATCACTGAAATACTCAATATTTATGAAAAACACCCAAACTTTAAAGGCAAACCATTTTTCAAAAAATGGTGTAATTATTGCCGACGATACGGACATAGTATTTCTGAATGTAGACAAAAACAACAGGACAATCAAAACAAACCTCAAAAATATAAAGAACCAAATAAATCATTCTATCAATACATGAAGAAAGATCAAAATCTACCAAACAAAAATGTATACAGCAACAAAGGTTCAGGAAAACCATTTCCGAACAATACCAATTACACGAGAACTCAATCACCATATAACTCAAGTTATAGAGGAAGATCACCAGAACGAAGAAATACACAAAATTCGTCACAAAATCATTACAACAGACCAAATAGTCGAAATAACTACTCCAGATCAAATTCGAACACAACACAATTTGTTTCTAGATCTAATTCCCAATCAAGGAATAAATACTATCCAAACAATCAGTCACGAAACTCATCATATAATAGAAATAGAAACTACTCCAATAATCGAAATAGAAGTTATTCAAACAACCGAAATCAGAATTACCCGAACAATCGATCAAGGAATAACTCATATAACAGATAAAATTATAACAGACCAAACGATAATTATCAAAACAGATCACGAAACAACTCACAAAATCGACATTCAAGTTATAATAATCGTTATAGAAATTATTCCCAATCACCACACAGAAATAATAACCATTATAATAATTCTAACAATCGCCACAGAAGTAGCACACCTAAACATCAAAGACATATTAATCACGTACAATCAAATCCAGAAACAACATCAGACCCCCTAGGTATTGATGACACAGTAAATGACAAACTACTACTAAATCAAATAAACTGTGGATCATCAGATTCAGAAAGTGATACAGAAAACACTATCTCCATCAATATGATAGCAGTCGAAAATGACTGCGAACCTATTATATATGAACAACCTTTTTCATCACATATATATGAAAATCAATTAGAACTCCTTCACAATTATTATATTGAACCCATCCATTCCACACAAACGGCACAAGAAACTAACGAAATCAACACTACAAATCAATCCAATGAAAATGACAAAACAAAATGCTTGAATACAAATCACATCTATCAAAATATACAAAAAGAACAACCCAAAGAAAAAATTTGGACAATATCAATGGAAAATTCTTTTAGAAAGTCCAAGAAACAAAGAATTTCAACCACCAGATCTTGAAATTGATTTTTGAATTGATTCAGGAGCAGAATCAAACATAATAAACATTCCCACGTGGAATGAGATAAAAACCTTACACCCAAAACTAACACCTCTTGAAACATCCAGTTAACTAGCAACAGCACAAGGATCAACATTGGTAAACTATGGAAAAATTCAATTATTTCTTCTCCCCACAAGAACAATAGAGCAAAATAAAATTTTAAATAAACCATTTAAACAAATAATTCATATCACTGATATTAAACACAATATCATTGGAATACCATTTATCTCTAAATATATACCAACAATCAACATCTTGAATAGTAAAATACTAATCAAAGATAAATACACAAAAACAAAAGACACATCCCTAACATTTTTTCAAAGATTAAATAAACAACCACCATTCTTTTCAAAATTTTATCCAATATATAACCAACAAAGAAAACACCTGAAACCACTATCAGGAAACATATATAACTTTTCAATAAAACAATATCACCAATATGATAAAAAACAAAATAAACAACAACTCTATATGTCAGACTTTGAATTCAAACCTATCCATAAATTTTTCAAAATCACAATTTCATCCATAAAATATTTGAAAAACTCGAATTCAGATATTATTTCGTTACATGTATACAACAATACACCCTATCAAGTAACATTACCTTTAGGATTTTTAGGATATTGCGAAACCAACGCTACGATATCACCAATACACGAAAAAGCATACCGCGTAAATAATATACTCCAATTATTAGATATTTGTCAATCAACAATTCTTAATGAAGAATTATCCATAAATAATATAATAAGTAATGAAAAAAGAAATACAGATTATTTCACAAAAACCCCATATTTCAAACCTACATTCAACATAAATAACTATACAGAGAATCAACAGAAATTTTTAACAATGTTTAACTTCCAACATTCACAAATAACACAAGACGAATTTGATAAGTTAGCCAAACAGCTAATAAAATATTCATCAGTCTATGCAACATCCAAATTTGATGTTGGCAAAATCAGTTCATCACTACATCTCCCATTAAAACCTGACGCAGTTTTCAAAAAACAAAGAGCAAGTAAAGTACCAATTCATTTACACGATAAAGTGAACAGATTACTCGATATCTTAGAACAATACAAAATTATCTCACCGGTAAACAAAGAAGAACAACCAAAGGTAACACATTTATCAACCCTGTTATCATCCTAGCAAAAGGAGAATCATTAAAAATAGTTCTAGACGCTAGATATCTTAATTCACTAATAGACGAATCAAAATGCAATTGGCCTATTGAACCAATACAAGTTATTTTAACAAAAATAAACGGAAAATACTTTACAACCGCAGATATGAATAGTGCATATAATCAAATGCCACTAGATGAACAATCGCGACGCTTAACACAATTTGTTATTGGAAATCAGCAATATGAATTCAACCGCCTATTCTATGGAATATCCATAGGACCAGCAGCATTTTCAGCTTTTATGAGCAAAATTTTTAGACCACTAATACTCAAGAAAAACGCAATCACCTATTTAGACGATGTTTTTATGCAATCACAGACAAAAGAAGAAATGTTGAATGTTTTAGAACACTATCACAAAATACTTCAGAACGAAAATCTGAAGGCCGCCCCCGATAAATCACACTTCTTTTTAACACGAGTTAAATTCTTAGGACACAATATAGAAAGAAAAACAATCACTCCATTAAAATTACGCATTGATGCTATTCAGAAGCTCCAACCACCAACAAACAAAAAGAAAATCCAAGAATTCCTTGGAATGTTAAATTTTTTAAGCAAATATGTCTATAAAATGCAATTATACCTAAGACCATTCTATAATATACTTAGACAACAAAATAATTTTGAATGGAACACAGAACATCAAGCACGATTTGAAGAAATTAAAAAACTCTTAACTGAACAAATTTCGAATACAATTCCAGATCCAAATCAACCATTCTATGCAATGTGCGATGCTTCGAATTTTGGCATCGGCGCAGCATTATTACAATCACACAATGGTACAAACAAAATGAATCTTATATCAGCAAATTCTCGATTATTCACTCAAGCAGAGCTACGACTCTCAACTCTAATGAGAGAATGTACAGCCATAATATATACACTAACAGAATATGAATTTCTGATACTTGGATCAAAACATCCAACAGTTCTATTCACAGATCACAAACCAATCATTTTTCTCTTTACACAAAAATCCAATCCAAATCACCGAGTTTATAGATTTCAATTAATTCTAATGAAATTCCCAAACTTACATATAGTTTGGACAGCAGGAAAGAATCTTGCATTACCAGACACTTTAAGTCGAAATACACCACCTGAATTACTTACACGTAAAACTACAGTTGAAATACCCAAAAATATAAAATTTTACCTTGCAGAAAGCGAAACATCACCCCGACTAGAATGCAAATATGCAGTAAAAACTGACGTTGAACAATCACAGATAAATAATCTACAACACTTCCCACTTTATTTAGATTGCCAAAATAACCACTACGAAGTTGATCTACTTGGAACATCAACTTTTAAACCAATTCCATATTCACAATGGATAAAAAATAACACCCAACAAAAAAGAGTAAAACAACACCCGCATAAAAAAGACCTTTTTCCGTTAATTGAAAAAGAAAATCTAACTGATAAAATAAATTTATCAGGACCACAAACAAACGATTCAAAATACACAATAAATCAAGTTTTTGACCTTCATGACCCACTTGATACAATTCCTTTATCTAAATTAGAAACTGAAAACATTTTTGTCCCCCCAACAGATAAAACTACAGTTAATACTTTGAAACAATATCAAAATCTTGACCCAATAATTAGACAACTAAAATCATGGCACAAATAAAAAACTAAACCCGTAAAGGCAGATACAACAATTTTAGGAAATAAAACACTCCTCCGATATTTTCGAAAATTTAATAATACAACAATTAATGAAAACACAGACCTTCTAGAATACAAATTAAATGAATCTACAGTTCCCTGTCTCCCTTTAAGTATGATTCTCATAGCTTTTAATATCTCACATACACAAAACATTAAAGGACACTCTGGATCAGAGAAAACATATTCAAATTTCATACAAAACTTTTATTTTCCAAATGCACCAATTTGGATAAAAGTACTATGCAATGATTGTATAGTATGTCAGCTAAATAAACCTTATCCAAATCAAAAACAAAAAGCACAAAAACAAGATTTTAAAGGACAAAGTTTGTACTTTAACCACCGTATTTCATTTGATACAAAAGGACCAATTTCACCATCATCCGAAGGAAACTCCTACATTATGGTAATTGTTGACGCATTTACACATTATGTAGCACTTAACCCAGTACCACATTGTAACGCTTATTACGCTTACACAACACTTTATGAACACTGGATAGCCAAATTCGGACTACCAGAAACTTTAGTTACAGACAACGGTACGGAATTCATAAATAATGAAATCATCACACTATGTCATTTATATAACATCAAACACAAACCACGTACATCTCACGCACCTTGGACAAACGGCTTAGTCGAAGGTATGAACCGTTCACTACAAGAATATCTTAGATGTATCATCAATGGAAATGATACAAGATACACCGAATGGTCAGCAGATGTAAAACTATTTCCCTTAGCATATAATTCACAAATCACGACAACTCTAGGAATGTCACCATATGAAATGGTTTTTAATCAAAAGCCACGCAAACCAATTATGTTTACAGCAAACTCTCATAAAAATGCACAAAGTCATTGTCAACCGAATAAAGACTCAATTTGTTATAACCTACCTTTACACACACACGATGAAGATCATTTTCATCACCCACAAATTCTTAAATTAGCCTGCGGTACACACACCGAATGGATTTTAAACAGAGATAAAAAATACAATGAAATTTACCAAAAAGTAACAAAAAAGTTGTTACAAAGGCAAAACATTAATGAACAAATAAATTCACGCTTTACACCAGCCTCCGATTTAAAAATTGGAACATTTGTTTTAATACCCAATTTTAACACTCAAAAAAGAATTTCTGAAAAATTACAACCCCTTCGTAAAGGACCATACCAAATAATTGCCAAACCCACTGATTTCACATATAAAATCACCGACTCAGACCAAAAAGAAATTGTTCAACATCGAAACAATCTATTACCTTATTTCCCAAAAGAATACGCACTACGCGAACTAACTCAATTATATTCTTTCACAAGTTTAAAAGTTATTCAAAATAACCCACATGCGGAAAATAAAACAAAGGAACAACATGACATTCACCTCGAAAACCAAAATAAAAAATCAACTAAAACGAAAAACAATACAAAAAAGCTAGATCAAAATGTACCTCAAAAAGAAAGAAAAAATAGAAAATTGACAGAAAAAATAATACCCCAAGAACAAATCGACAAATCAGAACATAGAGAGTCATCACGACTTAGAAATCAACCACGTAAAAACTATAAAACATTCATCCCACAATCTAAAATATTAAAGAAAGTCGAATTTCAAAAACAGCTTTAATTTTATATTTCATAATCTTTGCACCTCTGAAATATTTTGAATTTTCATTTTTCAAAATAACATGCTGACAAACACGCAGCGACTCTAGTTCATAAATAGCCAATAGGATTCATCCAATCCGTCACCTTCTCTAACTCTAGCACAAATCAACTAGACGAACGATATTAAACTCCAGGCATATCTATAACTATAACTTTGCGACCTCCAGGTCAAAAATAAGCAAACCACTCCAACTTGACAACTAAAATAAATATCACCATAGTATCATAACCCTCCCTTATCTAATAACCCAAAGATCAACAATATTTCCCCAACTCAGACCTCAAATACCCCCCAAAACAAATATGTTAAATTAGCCTAAAGTAAAAGAACGACCATTTTAATTAGCCTAAAGTATAAAAATCTCAAAAGTACCCCAGATCATTTGACAAATAAAAATAAAGAAAAAGAAGACCTCCCGATCACCATAAAATTTGCCCCCAACAATTTTTCACAAAACTCAAACCACTTGTCAAAAAACCAATAAATAATTCGACCACACTTGATAATTGCCTCAAACAACAAAAAATATTCGATCGAGAAGCCATTTCTTAAATGCTCTTCTGTCGACCAGTCAACATAATTCTTAACATTCTCATAAACTTTTTAACGATATTTAAACTTTTAATCATATTTCTTTTTGATACCTTTGAATCTTTTGTAATAATCTTAATCATTTTTTGCAATATTTTTTAAATTTTCTATTCCATATTTGAACTATACCTCCAACTTTCAAAAGCTTTTGACTATATCCACAGGTACGATTCACAAAACTTATCTAAATGATACGAACCATTTTTACTAGAACAGATATTTTTTTACTATTTGTAATTTTTATAACAATTCTATCATCCCTCATCTTGACAAAATGCAAATGTATAAAGAAAGCAATCATCACATTCGCCCTAGCAACAATCCTCCTAATTCTTTTTCTAGAAGAATACTATAATAAACATAAGTTTCTTCACTAAAAGAATAAATAGAAAATCATCAAAAATTGCTAACCAACAATCACACAGTCAGTCTTCACCGACATCATCCCAAGATAACCCAACACCACCTTCAACTACCCAAAACTCCCAAACATCTACACGAATTTCCTTTCAAGATAACCCATATACCTTTGAAGAACGACACGCTCGCTTATCTGAACCACTAGAACCAGTTCAACGACAAGCACCTCTAAGCGAACCAACATATAACTTATACCCAACACTACCTCAAGAATTAAGTAGAATACGAAATCCTAGTCAAAACCAAAATACAGTCGAAATAAATAGACAAATTATACATCCTCGACGAAACAGAAGTTTTCAAACTCCCCGAGTTCATTTTGATATACCTCAATCCCCATCGCAAAGTACTCCAGAAAACCCCATTGGTATATTACCAGAAACCCCTACGCTTCTTTCACAACGTAGCACCTCAAGCCTACCCTCAGATTACTTAGGTTCAACACCAACATCTGAACAAACACGTGAAAATCCCTTTAACCCCACAAACCAAACATCACGACTACCATATTGGACAACACATTCATTCACACAAGGTGAACCAAATTTAATCAATGATCCAATAGATATTTCTACGGATACAACAACATCCTCATCACTACCAGAAACATTATCACTACCATCAACACCATCAATAAGCCAGATTTCACCAACGCCTTTTAACTTAAATTTCCCAAATTACCTCGACGCTAGATATCGAGAACAATCATCAACAAATATTCCTTTAAGACTAGACTGGAATACATTCACAGCACCTCCACCATCATTTGGACAACACCCAGAAAGTAACCGACTCCACAACTGGGCACTAAATAGACTACAATATAGACAAGACATCCACGAAGACATTCGTGATCATAACATCCAAATACTCCAACAAAATAGTCTACAATTAAAATTTGAAATCACGGTTAAACTAAACAACATTACTCAACATCCCTACCCATTAAACCCACCAAATATAACAGCTCAATCACTACCACCACCATTTATAACAACTGAAGTAATATACAAATACGACAGATATACCAAAAAGACAATTGGTTACATCACATTTCACAGCACCTCACAGCACTTTGATACCTTTGAATCTTTTGTAATAATCTTAATCATTTTTTGCAATATTTTTTTAATTTTCTATTCCATATTTGAACTATACCTCCAACTTTCAAAAGCTATTGACTATATCCACAGGTACGATTCACAAAATTTATCTAAATGATACGAACCATTTTTAGTATAAATATTGGTATAAATAACCCATACTCAGGATTATCATACACATGTATATTCTAAAAATATTAATTTTTCTCCAACTCTTTTTTCTAGTAATCTCCAATCAGAACATAAACCCTTCCCCCCGCACAGGACCCCAAGATTTATTAGTAACACATTACGATTGTGAAGAAAATGAACAAAAAACACTACACAAATATGCAATAAACCAAGTATCACAATGCGAAACAGAACCACAAGCTATAGAAACTACAAATGTAACAGCGACACTCTATTCAAAAGCCCGAGCAACAACAGTTATAGGATATAAATTCACAGCAACATTTTCTGAAAAGAAAGTACATTGTTCACAAGTCTCAAATGGAAATAAAAACCGACTTGACCACGAATCATTCTACCAGAGTAATATCGAACGACTTTTACATGTCAATCCCGAAGATTGTAAAAACGAGTTACTCCGACTAAATATCACAAGAAATAAAAACGCAGATAGAAAGTTAGTATATTTCCAAGTTTTTTCAGATTCTGTACATCAAGCAGAACTTGAAAGATATCAAGGACATATAAAATTAGATGAAAAATACCCATACAACGGCGCACACGGAAGATTAACTTATGACATACACGATAAACACTGGATACCACATATTGGTATAAATAATCCATCAAACTGTAAAGCAGACACAAAAAATAAAGGATATCAAGAAATAATGTTTTTCGATTGGAAAAAACAACTCGAAAAAATACAACTCACACGCGATTTATCTGACAACACAATGATCTATCAAGGAATTAGATTACCTTGTAAAAACGACAAAGGCTATTGTGACCCTACAACACGAACACAAGCAACAATTGTTTGGTTCCCCGAAGACACATGTACAACATTTCAAGTAGCAAAAATACACGCTCGTATGATAAAATTTCACGAAAAATATTTTATACAATCAATTCCATATGAACAAGTAAATCCATCACGAAAACAAAGTTCTAATTTTAGAAACATACACAATATAGAAAATAAATTGACACGTTTTCAAATATATCAAGAAACAGAACTTGCATGTAAATACAGAAATCCACTTCACAAAACACAATACTCCGAAATATTAGTTGAATACGAAAAAGGATTGGACATGACCACTGGAAAAGTAAAAATCGACCCATACGCCACAAGTCACCCTATAAACGAAGGAACATCATATATACGAGTTAATTTTCAAAAAAGTAAAGGTCAACCTGGTGGACATCTAAAGCCCCATGACACTAGAAGCACACGTTTACAAGAACTATCACTAATGAATAGTACATATTTCGGTAATATCCACTATGATATTCACTTAGATATGAAATTAGATTACACAATTAGCCGAATTTTTCAAGAAATGTCACTCTCTGAATTAGAAACACTTCACCAACTATGCGAATTAGAAAGGACACAAATCCTACAATCACTTGCACTAGCAGTATTAAAAATACCCTACGCAGGATATTTACTATCAGGAAATAGATCAAATTTTTTAGACTATGAAGGAAACATTTTATGGTTTTATACCTGTACCAATAAAGTATCACCACTATATGTTTTTGAAGATAAACGATGCTATAAAAGAATCCCTATCTTTTATAAGAATAAAGTACATTTCGTTGACACACTTTCAAGACGAACCTATTTCTGGGATACCGCAGTCCCATGTGGATCAGAAAATAGCCACAATGTAGTACAACTGAACCCTGATGAAGATAAATATTACCTTCTTACCCCATATCCCACATTAATGCAATCACTCAAAAAATTTTCACCTGAAAGCATTAGAGCTATTGCTCGAAACCCAAATATTGACCTACAATCAATTAGAATATACTCAAAATCCGATATCCAACATCACATTAGAACACAACAATTCCAAGAATTATTAACACAAATGGACACTATACAAAGACAATCAATTGACCAAAACTTACGCAAACTTGCCGAAACCGCAGGATTTGCAGATATTTATACACAAGACTATAGCGGATATTTTAAAGACATTAAAGACTATATAAATCTAAACGGTGAAAAACACCGACCACAAGATATCTCACCTATAAATATTTTTAGCTTTGTTACACTCAAAAATGAAATTCTTGATTTTCTAGGATAGCCCTATTACATCTTAGAAAAATTAACTATTTTATACGCAATGTTTAACTTTATAGGATTTCTTTTTTCACTTTTAAAAGGAATCTATAATACATGCGCTATACACACACAAGTAAATAGACAAGCAAGTGTAGCACGCATACTATTTGCAGGATTTTTTGGAATTTTTTCATCATCAATAAACAAAATTCTTTTAGACGCACAAATAAAAGAATACAACACAAAAATAGCAACAAGACAGAACACATATGACGAAGAACATAACAATGTAGAAATAACGCCTACAGCACCACAGTTACCACCCCTACCACATAACCATCCATTATCCCTAGTCCCACGAAATTTTCGAAATTTAGCAATAACACATAATCCAAATTTTAGATCAACCATATCACAAAGTCCCATTCAACATATAATGACACATCATTCACTAGATGAAAATACATATGAACAAATTATAGAACAACCCCATACCACCGCTTTTCAGTCTCAAAATAATAATTTTTTTAGCCCACGATGAGCCGACAACTTGGATCCCTACACCGCTCAAATTCCCATCCAACCAACCTCAACACTCCAATTACAATAATTCCACTTTTTGCTTTCCCGCCACCCGATTTCCCAACCAATAACATATCATCAGGCATGAATTCAGACACTAATTCACATATCTCAGTTTTATACTCCATTTCACAACTCAATAACCCAAATATTGAAACCCCTGATGAATTTGCAGACTCTGAACCATCTCCATCCAATAATTTTCAAACCAACTCCTCAGTTTTTTCAAAACCCCCTTTTCAACCAATCCCACCAAATAACCCACTTCCATCCATTTCTACACCCTCTTATGCTTCACAAGTCACCCCAACCTACTCTTCATTTCATTCAGACCGATCATCCAATTCTCCAGATACTCCCCAAATCTCCCAAGAACTAGATAATTTTATCACCCTACAACAACAACCCTTCCACCTAGACACCCCCACTATAAATCAGATTTCATCCACAATAGAATCATCAAACCCACCTACCCCTACACCCTCTTCAGCTTATACCGCATCATTAGCACCATCATCCACATCCACCGAATCATCAACTAGCACTAATAGAGCTTATCGCACTTTCAAAAGAAAATTCCTCAACCATCCATTTCCAACAAAACCACGAACAGCCCGTGAATATATTAATCATCCAAATCACACTAACACGAAAGATTTTTTAGCAATCACCTTTTCTTCATTTCCACAGTATACTTTAAACACCCCTAACGACACTAACGACACACGTAGTTTTGTAGATGAACAAGTTTTAATGCCTAGACTTCATTGGACATCATATTATCATTTTACTAACCCCCTTTGCCTACCTTTATCTAATACTCACATCGATATAGAAAAAAATAAAGATATGCTATATCGACTCACCACACCACTAACACATAGACAATTTACTAATATAGGATATAAAAAATCACTAAAAACATACACTGCACCCCGAGCTAACGAATATACGCTAGAATATTACGATCACAACATCATCCGAGCTAACCAAGACCAATTTTTAGATGATGATCGTTTCGCTAACCCACAAATCACAGAAAAATTCTTCATCAAAACACCATATGTATTTACACTCAATATATTTGATCGCAAATTCGACCACGTCATTTCTGAAGCACTAACCGACATGCAAGCTTACGAAAGTTTTAAAGAAAGATTTCAATTATTTTCACTAACCTTCAATTTCCTTGCACCACAAGAACGCGATTTGCACTGCTCACACGACATTATGTTACGCACTAAACAAACCCACACATATACATATTATCGCTTCATACAAAATCATTTTGATCTACACACTCCATCAAGACAACCACACCACCGTTTTCAATTATTATAAACTCTAAATACACTTCACCATTTTTTCTTAACTTCACATATTGCATCAAAGATACTAACCTTCACGGTATTCTTCGCAATTATGATCCCATAACCCAAATGTATATTTTTTGTCCCATCACGAAGACCTTCAACGCAGAAGAATCCAGACCCTTCCTTATCCCACATGAATTTATTCAACCTATAGAAATCCCGATATTAGAATTCATCCACAATACTAAATACAATCACAAATTATATAATCTCATCCAAAACACACCTTATGAGTTTGCAGTTGGCACTGAAGAACTAAAAACTATTAAAGCACTTCAATTGCTTTGGCCACTGCTTCAAACTAAAAACATCATTCGCATACTAGCAAAATTACTAACAAATTCCGACACAATACACGACATCTTCCCCCACGGTTTTTTCCCCGACGACTAACAGGTAAGTATAATTTATACATATTCTTCACTAATTAATTTGAATAAATACTAACCATTCCTTATCCATGTCTTATTTAGATTTTTAGTCTTCATCCCACGATCACCTGCAAATTACAAAAAAGAAAAATAAAAAATAAAAAACTTCTTCAAATTCTTCAAAACTCTATTAATATTTTGCAATAGATAAATTCAATAAAAATCATACCAATGTAGTAAATTAATTTATAAGTTATTTCCCTAAAAGCAGTAATTCTAATAATGATGAAAATTTGTAACTTAATTTTTCCCCAAAAAACTAGCAGTAAAATTGAAATTCTATGTAGTAAATTGATAAAACGAAAATGCAGTACTAACCTTTTGATATTTCCATTCACTCGCACAAAAATTCTATCCAAACTCGCACAGCTCGCCCACGAAGAATTGTTTAAATAATGAATTTCAGTTTCAAGCTTTCACACTCAACAACTCTAACACACGATAACACGTTTCAAACTTTCCTTTAACCCGGTTGGAAAGGAATTATATACTAAACAAAACTAACCAATGCAGCTTACTAAACACCACAAATCATAGAATAACAGCATGACTAAGGAAAGGAAACCAACGGTACCCAAACCGGATTAACCCAGTTTAAAACTGGATAATTTATTCTTTTGAAGACTATTATAAAGTCTAAGAAAGAAATAATAAAACACAAAAAAGTCGAAAGACAAACCCATACCAAAAACAATTTGATTTTTGAAAAAAGGACAAAACCAACGAAACATAAGAAAAACCACAATAAACCCAACATAAAACGTTATCACATAACAGGACCTCTCACAGAAACCGCACGAAATCATACTCCCACTCCTGGCCTAACCCACCAGAGAGGACGTCCTGAGCATGCTCTATAGCCGGCCTAACCCACCGCGCTACATCCACGCTTTGTGACCACACTTCTATTTTTAATAAGAGGTACTCAAGGGTGAGTAACTCTTCAAAATAACCGAACTAAAACAAAAAGCTTTTGTGAAAACAACTAACCAAAATCATAATTAAAACACCGAACTAATAAAAATTTTATAAAATGTAAATTATACCTTGCAGTATATAGATCAGCATACAACACCAAAGACGAACATCCAAAGACAAAATGACACCACTACACTCGAAAAAGAATCTCCAACCACAATCAATATGCCGTCCACAATCACAACTCAAAGGATTTAGAGTACGACTTGACTTCGCAGAAAAGGACTTCATTGAACTAGACCAATGACCACCTCGATGTTCAAGTATACGTACAGATCCGAGTAACCAGGCATCCCCTCCACGCACAATCTCCACGCCATTCCCAGACTAGGTTGAACACAAAAGAAGTTCTCTACATGAAACAGAAAAACCTGTCATAGCAAACCATTCTGAAATCAGATTTGAGTTTGTTGAGAAAACCCAGTCGTTGTCATAAGAAGACACAACGATTGATCCTGGAACTTCTCTAACAGGAGAACCCAGAAGAAATATGATGTTCGCCAAATACCAACGTCCATCATCCATCCCTTGAATTGCAGAAAAACTATTCTAAAAAACTCTGTAAAACCCGGATGGGTGGAACCTGATCTAAACTACATTTTATGATTGGATAAATTAGATATTTTACCACTGTAAAGTATTTAATATTAACCAATCATGATCCATCTAACTAACAACCCACTTATTTGTAAGTGCTGAAATTACTTGTAATTTCAGCACCAGAGAGATTTGAATTTAACTTAGAAATAAGTTGCCTCTCCAAGAGAACTTCAGCAGCCGCAATAAACCAGTATACCCTAGATCTATTGAGACTAGCAGAGACTAGTTAAACAACCTGAGACTAGATAGTATAAGAGTAAGATTAGGATCGGTATTAGACTAAGAAGTTGCACGAATCTATCCGGCCGAAAATAAGATAGCGTGACGAGCAGACGGTGTACCCTATCCGAAATTACTCTATGAGTTAAGACCATCGGTTATAACTCACAACTGTATATTAAATATACAAAACTAAGGCTCTTTTTCCTTTTCCCCCACCTGCAATTTTTACAAGTAAAATTACTGTTCCCACTAACCGATAAACAAGGAAAAAGAGCCAAAACTTATTGGTGGCATTGGCACACACATGATTTTTTTATTCCGTTTTAACCTTTAAATCCGAGCCACGAACTGGCAATTAAAATGCCGAAATCAGTGGTTTTTTTTTTCATTTAGGATGATGACGTTGAAGGGGGCTGGGAATTTAATTTTAAAAAAATAAATGTGATTCATACGTGTAAATATCAATAAGACTAGGCAACAAGGAGTTTAATTAATTTACAGGGTCTGACCGCGAAGCAAGCCCGTCGGAAACTGGAGCGGGACGGACCGAATTCACTCAGTCCCCCCAAACAGCAGTCGGAGATCATCAAGTTCCTCAAACTCATGTTCACTGGCTTCAGTCTCCTTCTGTGGATCGGGGCTGTCCTCTGCTTCTGCAGTTACATCTACAAAGCGAGCACGGAGAAGAATGCACAGATGGATGACGTGAGAGAGTTTTGGTGCTTTTGACTTTAATGAATGTTTGGCTATTTTCTTCCTCCCCCAACTTTCAGAATTTTCAAATTTTCACAATATTTCTTACATGCAAATTGCCGTGTGAACAATTGAAAATGGAAACTGGGAAATTGGGGAAAGTGGAAAAGAGCTAAACGCTTTGCGGCTACCCCTTCCTCTTCACTCATAATTGATCTTCAAAGGATGAAAAGCTCGACTCGTTTCCACAACTGTTTTGTTCACAAAAAGTAGCCCATAATTGCAAATCAATATTCAAATGTGGATGAAAGCTCAAATATAAAACATTGACTCGTGAATGATTTGAAGTTTTGTTGCAGCTGTGGAGAAAGATGACCTATTTTGCCTATTCTGAATGTTTTTTGATGTTCATCTGCCCCCTTTGTTGTTCAGTTGTGGCTGGGGGTGGTGCTGGCGGTGGTGGTCGTCGTCACTTCTGTCTTCCAGTACACTCAGGAGGCCAAGAGCAGCAGGATCATGGAGAGCTTCAAGAAGATGATTCCACAGGTCAGTCAGTCACATTCTTTGTATTTGTGGCTTCTCATTTTCTGACTCTCTACAACTCTTAAACTACAACTCTTTTCTGTTCCCGAACCCTTTTCACCCCTCACTCTCATACAAACACACTTTTTTCCAGGCTCGAACGAGTATAAATTTTAATTATATCAAGTACAAATTTTACAAGGTTAAGTAGGAAAACTAAATATGGGCTAAATAGTCCGCACGTCAATTTTCGTAACAATCGGCCAAGGTGAAAAAATATTAAAAAAATAAAAATTTTAATTACGAATTCAACTTTTTTAACCAGATAAATTTCGCAGATGGTGTTAAGTATTAGAACTTGGGGAAAAGTCACAAGTGAATTTCAAGTGAGTTACATGAGCAAGAATGTCTAGAAAGGGACAGTTATTCGGGATGGTCACACGATAGAGGTGAACTGTGAGGAGCTGGTGCTGGGGGACATCATCCGAGTGAAGGCGGGGGATAGGATACCAGCCGACATGAGGGTCATAGACGCCAAGGGGTTCAAGGTCAGTCATCTAGCAAAAATTAGGTGAAACTCTTGATACGCAAATGTTGAAGCCAGACATGAATTTTCTGGACCTCCCACTCTGTCATACATTTAGCTTTTGTTTTTTCTTTGTTCTTTTTTTTATCAGGTTATTGCACTAGCAACGCGGCCTACGAGGCTTTTTTTTTCTTAATCATCACCCTAGCAAACATAACACCCAGAAAATTCATAAACTGATGATGGTGCTATAGTTTTTCCGCTACAAGTCTTGGGAGAGATTATATGGAAAAAGATTCCATCCATTTAAAGAGATTTGTCAGTAGTTTTTTTGACTATAATGATTCGAATCGCATTTTTTTACTGTGTTGCATCGAAAATATTCTGAATTGAGAGATTCCAGAAATCTAAATGTTTGGCATAATTCTCTTAACTATTTATTTTTACATTGAAAAAGGCTAGCAAACTGCGAAAAGAATTAAATGGACAAGTTTTTACGTGATTGTCACAGGAAATGTCTATTAGCCATAGCTATTCTTCTAAATTTTGGTGGACAGCTTTTCGGATGACTTTTACCGAAGTCTAGGACTAACAAAACTCGGTAAAATTAAAGAGTTGAATTAAGTAATGGATAAGTATAGCTATATTTTTACAGGATCTTAATGGACCCAGAATAAACCTATCTGTAACAAGAGGTTTAACAGTTTTAAGTTTAAGTTAGTTTGTTAGCTAGCGTAACAAGATAGAGTAGGTCTGTATCTTAGCACAGATGAACAGACAGATAACATAAAACTTTAGCACCATGTGTATTAGTTAAGTACGACAGGTGGGTGGCATTGACGCCACTGCAAAGACTGCCAACGAGAATGCAACGAATACAACATATGAACATGCGATGTTGTATGCGTGGCATGACATCGGAACCTTTTCATTCAAACAGAGTGACCTATATTTTAGGTTGACAATTCCTCTCTCACTGGTGAGTCTGAGCCCCAGTCGCGAACTCCAGAGAAGACCCACGACAACCCACTGGAGACTAAGAACCTCGCCTTCTTCTCAACCAACGCAGTCGAAGGTAAAAGTGAAGATTTAATTTTTTCGAAGGCATTATTTTGATGTTTTCACGTATTAGTAGGAAAATTAGTTCTGTTTGGAACCCGCACACATTTAGTTAGTAGCAGAGCTTGAGAGAGTAAATCGATACTATCCGTGTAAAGTCATCTTGCACGACAAGTTAATTGCATCTGTGGGTTTATCCTTAGCCGAAAAGTGGAATCTGAATGACCATAACAGGTGTAGTTGCCAATTCAACAATAGTATTTCAACTTGTCAAACTGAACATAAAGACGCACCCAATTTGCTGTTTTTCTATTTCCCAACCTTACGAACCCCAAAACTGGCTTCCTTTTTCTAGGCACCTGTCGTGGCATTGTGATTCGAACGGGAGACAACACCATAATGGGCAGAATAGCCTCCCTCACCTCCAATCTGGGCAACAGCTCCACCCCCATCGCCAGAGAGATCAGCCACTTTGTTCACATCATCACCGGGGTGGCAGTATCTTTAGGCAAGCACTCTTTGAAATATCTCAACAATATACCTAATCAACAAGTACTTAATTTTTGGTTTTCTAATCTTCCTGAGAAAATTTGTCACTGAAGTTGAGTTTTTCCTTGATGTAAGCTTTAGAATTTTAAATTAAGAGTGCGCAAAAATTAGACTATAACAAATAACATACTGTAGGCAAAAAAAACTCCGGTTGCCGTGCAATTAATGCAGAAGGTTCCGACTAGCGTTGGCGGCGTTTGTAAAAACAGCTAGTCTTTTTTTGGCCTCATTGTGTTCATTGCCACTTTTCCACTTGCAGTTTTGGCACAATTTTAACTATCAGAAAAGCCAAAAGTGGTCCGTTTTTGGGGTAAAAATTTGGGCCCAATTTTTATGATTCTGCTAACATTCTAAGCAAGTTTTGTCTTCATCATTCTTATTTTAATTTTCAAGTATTTAATTTTCAAGTATTAAACGGTTTGTCTGGATCATTTAAATCAAAACATACAGATACAAAATTGAGCGCCTATCCAAAACACATTTTGGCCTCGTATTGAACAACCTTCTTGCTAAATTGATTTAGGGGAGATTGTTCACTTGGTCCCGGAACTTTTTTATGGGTATTAGTTTATGTAAAATGTTTTGCTAACTGAAAACTATGAGACATTTTACATAAACTAAGACCCATAAAAAAGTTCCGGGACCAAGTGAACAATCTCCCCTAAATCAATTTAGCAAGAAGGTTGTTCACTACGAGGCCAAAATGTGCTTTGGATAGGCGCTCAATTTTGTATCTGTATGTTCCTGGATTCCAGAGACGAGTCTTCAATTATGTTTAAATTTTGTTTAAAATTGGTTAAAATATGTTTTTTCAGTAAATCAGAAATGCGCGTTAGCATATGATTTTACTGCTAACATTTTGCGTTTAATTTTTGAGGACGATCATTCACTTGATTAGTTTAGAGTGATGCTCTTCACTTGAGCTGTTTTCACACTGAAATTTTGTATTTTGTGCGAAAACATCAAAAAGTCAGGGATTTCCTCATACAAGAAAATGCGGTTAAGAACAGGTTAAATTGCATCAACCACAAAAACAGTTTTATTTGATGATCTGCCATCTATTCTAACGTTTTTTTTTTAGAAATTGCAGTGGTTGAAGTAGAGGCTATTTTTTATAGAGATTTAGGTTTATCTTGACATTTTAAGAGAAAAAAAAACATTGATTTTAGTTATAAAAAACACTTGAGGGTAATTTTGCGATAATTCACAGGCAATTCGCACGCTACAGGCAGGAAGAGTAAGAAAGAGCTTTATGCAACAATATTTTCCAGGAAATAACTGTTGATTTTTTAACACAGAAGCGCGTCCGCGATCAAAAAAGAGAAAAAGGTTTCTCACTTTTAGTTTTTTTTTGATAAAAAAGCACATCAAACATTTTTCATAAAGGAAAAATGTATGGTATATATTTTTCAATCAAAAAATATTTTGGAGTGAACATTTTAAGCAAAGTTAAAAAATGAATAATTCAGCTTAAGATAATATTAAAAATTTGTTTTGTTTATACTTTAACGTTGGTCTTCTGGTTGATAAAAGCAATCTCATCGATAAGAAAATTTTTCAATCAGACCATTTTTCTCGCAATTAAAAAGCAGATGGAGTCCAGTTAGACACTTTAAGAAAATCGTTTCAGTGATGGCTCGGTTTTTTCAAACAAAATTTTCGCAAAAATCACTCTGAAATAAAAAGAAGCAAGACTGCTCGTATCAGGGTAAGAAACAAATGTAATTAAAAAATGGTGTAACGGTTGGTTTCTGCAAGGTTGAGTAAGATAACCAAACATAATTCTCATTGACTCATCTGTTCTCATGTCAATTTTCACATTGATCTGGAAAAGTGAGCAAACTTTCTCTTGGAAAAACTTTGCAAGGGAGGAGGAGGAGAAGGATAAAGAACCCAGTATGTATTTAAGCAGATTTAAGTGTCAAAAGACGTCATTTATTAGATCTGAAATTGTGTTTTGCTTTATCAGGACAAATTTAATTTTTCGCGGTCCTAGTTCTTGATTTCTAAAAATAAAGCGAGTTACTTTTCTCTGTAGAGAAAAAACAAATTGCCAAAAAGTCATATATATGACTCTCAGTTTCGAAAATGAACAGTTTTTATAGATATTTCCAGTTGAATAAAAAATTACACTCTGATCCAGTTTTTTTTCAAATTGAGGTTTTTATATCAGGAAATTGTTTGTTTGGAAAGATTACGTCCAACTCGCGCATTTCGAAAACTTTAGGATACTTTTTAATTGAAAATGGCCCCAAACTTTCTTTTTTTTGGTTTTCTTGATTTCTTCGACACTCTTCCAACTTTTTGTTGCTCATTTTGCAATTACGGAGATCAACTCATTTGGAATTCATTTGGAATTTGTAGGTGAGTGTCTTCTGATTTTTATGTACCAAAATATACCCCACACCCAGCAGTAAAATATACACCCACCTCCAAAAATACAATTTTTGTTGTTTGAGGGGCTATACTTTTTTTGTTACTAGGCTGGGGGGGGGTGGGGGGGGGGGGGGGCTATAATGGGAAAAACTTGTCAGCCTCTTCTTTTTTGTCCAGGTCTGATCTTCTTCGTGCTGTCTCTGATTCTTGACTACTACTGGGTGCAGGCCATAGTCTTCGTTATCGGCATCATCGTGGCCAATGTGCCAGAGGGACTACTGGCCACTGTCACTGTACGCAATTCAAAGTTAACGCTTAACTATTCATCTTTATGCCACTTTGGTAGTAAATAACCAGAAAACTTGATTCGAGAAATACTCTTTTATCCCACTGTATAAAGAAGCATTTCAGATAGGTTAACAAGTTTATTGCAATTAGGAAAGCCTATTTTGGTGTTGTGCACAGAAATTCTACTCTCTTATTGAAGATAGTTTTTAGGCTATTACATTTAAAAAAGACTGTTTTAGTGTTGTGAACAGATATGGTATTCGCTTATTGAAGGTGCAAATAGTTTTCAAAGTTATTGCTTTTAAGAAAGACTGTTTTGGTGTTGTGCACAGATATGGTACTCGCTTATTGAAGGTGCAAATAGTTTTCAAAGTTATTGGTTTTAAGAAAAACTGTTTTGCTGTTGTGCACAGAAATGTTACTCTCTTAATGCAGGTGTGTCTGACGTTGACAGCGAAGAACATGGCGAAGAAGAACTGTCTGGTGAAGAACTTGGAGGCGGTGGAAACTCTAGGGAGCACAAGTGTGATCTGCAGTGACAAGACAGGCACCCTCACTCAGAACAGGATGACAGTGGCTCACTTGTGGTTTGATGGGAAGATCCAACAGGTCGACACTTCCGAGGACCAAACAGGTTATAAATGAGTGAAACTTCGGAAGGCCATGCAGATAGGAGTGCGGTACAAAAGTAGAATCATCGTATAGTAGACACTTCGTGAGCCAATCAGAATCGAGAAAAAAAGAAACGTGTCCTGAAAAAAAAAGAAACAGAATGTTGCTTTTCTTGATTCTGATTGGCTTACGACGTGTTTACTCTATATGACTTGTCTACTTTTTGCTACGCAGCCATACCGATGATAATTGATCAAAAGTTTTAACGATCAGAGAGAGAGAGAGGAAACTTCTTCAAGTAAATCATTGATTCAATTGTTAGCCAAATTATGATCGAACAAAGTTTTTGATTTTTAATAATAATAATTGTAGTTCCTGCGAATCGCAGAGGAGCTATCAGTAGGCCTTAACAGTCCTGTCGAAGATAGTCCATTTGTATTATCTCCCCACATTCCAGACAGTGTTATTTTGTTGAGCGAAGCTGTTTTTTGCGACTCAAGGCCGTTTTTTTGCGTCTAGAACTTTTACGTCGTACCACTATTGCAGCCAAATTTGGTCAGGTTGTGGTAGACCTGCGGCTGGAGGTCAAGTGAGAGCTTGTCCTCACACACTATCATTGCCATGGCATGGGATCGAATACACGATCTGACGATTTCAAAGTGAACGCCTTACCACTGTGCTAAGTGCCTCCATTAAAGAGCCTAAAAAGTGCAACTTTTAACCAACAAATAACTTTTTTAGCCAATAAAGATTTCAAAATTTTCAACGAAACAGATATCCCTCGATTTTCTTATTTTTTCTTAACTGTTGCAGAAGTATAAATATATAAACTTTTTGTCATGTACAAACAATGCTCTATGAAAATCATACTATTTGATGGTAATAGTTAGCCGACCAGTTTTTTTTCCGACACAAAAAAACCTCTAATGAATTACCTTCAAAGACACTAATTGAGGTACACTGTTGGGTTTTGCAGGCGAAGGGTTTGACAAGAAGTCTGACACGTGGAAAGCACTTTCACTGGTGGGGGCACTCTGCAACAGGGCTGAGTTCGCGGGGGCACAGGAGGACATACCAGTGCTGAAGAGGTCAGTTATAGTTGTTCAGGCTAATCCAGGTAGTGGAAGGATGGTAAGAAAATATGCGAAAATATGCTTTAGGGTGGATGCAATCACTTTTAGTTTTCAAATCAAGTCAAATAAATGAAGTTTGTGAGTATGATGAAGGAAATTTCCGAATTTTTTCCATTGGCTTCCTTTTCCGGTCTTTAAAAGCATAAATATGCATAAACTTTCATGATGTTTTGCAATCATTGCTGGTAGATTTTATATTACTTCAGGTTGCGTCCGATAAAAAAGCTTTTGGGTTTTTCTCTGCCGCAACTTGATTTTTTTGCTTCTGGGTTTTTTCGCATAATGTTTTTAACCCCATTTTTTTTTCGTTTAATGCTGTTTTTTCATTTGTAGGGAAGTGGTGGGTGATGCCAGCGAGAGTGCCATTCTGAAGTGCATTGAGGCCAGTCAGGGGGGAGTGAAGGCGACGAGGGGGGAGCATCCCAAACTGGCAGAGATTCCATTCAACTCCGTCAACAAATACCAGGTTAGAGAACTTATTATACGTTAGGTATAATTTCTTTCAGCTAACATCATTGGTAAACCCAAAACTATTCGATCTTTTAAAAAATTCGCTTGTTTTGGCTGTTCAATATAAACTTTTGCGTGTTTAAGTGTGATATATCTACAATAAACTAAACCTGATGTGTAAAAAGTAGGTCAACTAAAAAAAGCAAGGTTTTTCCACGTTGAATCATTAAAACAACGAAGTATCAAATACTATTTTTTTCCAGCTGTCAATCCATAAAACACCAGACGGGAGAGTTCTTCTGGTAATGAAAGGAGCACCCGAAAGGATAGCAGATCTGTGCAAGACCATCTTGTTACACGGAGCAGAGGAAGAATTCTCAGCGGCAAAAAGGTCAGAACTATAGACGTGGATGGGCTAAATTACTGCGTGTTTTTGCCAAATTTTCTACACAAATGATTTGTTATTGTTTTCGTTTTAAATTATGTATAAAGTGAAGCTCAAATTTTTTGAGAATAGTTTTTTGAACTACAGTGACGGCAAAACAGTTGAATGAAATACATTTTTTGAGTGGTTTTCTGAACGAGAGTTCACGAAACAAGTTTGACGAATTTCAGCAATCACAGACACATCTCAATGACTTCTAATTTGTGTTCTAATTTTAGCCATTGGGTTCTTTTTGGCTACACTGGTGTAAATTAAGTCACAAAACTGTCTTTTTTTGTGTTTTTAAAATCATCGAAATGCGGATTAGATGGCTAAGATTTCAGCCCTTAAATTCAAATTTTGTCAGCCAATGTTGAATATAACTAAAGTTCTAAAATATCTATTTTTCGTTAACAGGGCCGAGTATGAAGAAGCCTACATGGCTCTGGGTGGCAAAGGCGAGCGAGTGCTGGGATTTGCCCAGTTGGAACTAGACCCCAAACAGTACCCGGCCGACTTCCCATTCGACGCAGAGGATCCCAACTTCCCCATGAGTGACCTGTGTTTCGTGGGTCTGATGGCCATGATTGACCCACCGAGAGCTGCCGTGCCGGATGCAGTGTCTAAGTGCAGAGATGCTGGAATCAAGGTTTGGACATTGTAACAAAACAAAGAGTTCTGTCAAAATGAGCCAATTTTAAAAGAAAAGCCTGATTATTGGGCTACTTTTGAGTCGTGTAATGACAACTCAGAAATTTTTGTTCAAAATTCTGAAATGATGTTCCAGTTTAAAATGCAATAAAAAACACTTAGAATCTATTAAAACTGTAAAAGCCTGTAAAAATGGGCAAGGTATTGTTAGAATTGTTAAAAAATACTAACTTGTTTTTTGATTTGTTATAAAACCAAAAATTGCTAATTCTTTTTAATTTCTGTAGATTGTTCAAAAAAGATAAACTGAAAAAGTTGTTTTGAAAAATACTGAATGAAATGACCTCATCATTTTTTCTCGCAAAATTAATTAAATTTATCAAATCCCAAATTTATCAAATCCCAAAAAAGAAAAACAAGCCAACATTTTTAAAAATTAAATTCAATGTAGGAACGGATGAAAATCCAATTTTTCTATTAAATTCAGCTGTTTTCTGTACAATCTTACAGTTTAGATACATTTAATCCAATCTTTTGATCAATTGAACAGTAACGAAATATTAGAGGACAAGAAAAACTTGAGGAATTGTTTTTTTTGAGTTTTTCTTTTGCTCGCAATTCTATCCAATTTTTCTGTTCAGCAACACTTTGTCCGTTTTGCTCCGACCACTTCGCAAATTGTGAAATATTTACTAGGTATAAGATGCAATTTTTTCCGATGGATTTTAAATGCCTCATAGAAAACTCAAATGGGGTCAAGTTTGATGTCATTCGAAAACCCGATTAATTTCAGTTCCGATTCTGAAAATTTTTTTGTAAAGAATTGTCTCAGTGGCGAAAAACTGGTCTGCACTTCGGACGTAACTTTAATGGTGAGCGGATTATTTTATACTATGAGTATTCAGTTTTTGTTATAAAAATTGGTTTTTGATCGAGTTTTGCAGCCAAACATCTGAGATGAATATTTTTATGGGTACATAAATTTCAAATTAACTTCATACAGTTTTTTTCTAATCTTAAAAACCCTCATCAAATTTTTTTTCTAAAGTTTCCCTAGCGTTCGAGAAAAACAGGTATGAAATTAGAAAACGTTTTTCTACTAGTTTTTCTAGAAATTGTTTTTCAATTCGATTAGTTTAGTATGGCTTTTGAAAATAAATTATGCCCAGTTCTTTGTTCAGCTACTTTTATCACACCTCGCCGAGTAAAAAACGACAATAATTTGTAAAAATTTGAATTTTTTTGAAGCTATGGTCGGAACACTCTGTGCTACTTGCACAGTAACCGGCTATCCTTGTTTCATTTTTTTTTTCGTTTTTTTTTCTCAGAAAAACTCACGTTCCTTTTTTGAATACGTATATTGCAGTTTGACTTGTATTTTCAATTTACTCTCTCCAAACGTAAAATTGAAAATGGCGCAGTTAACAGCAGTGCGTCTGAAGTTCAAAATTAGTTTTAAAAAATTTTAGCGTTAATTTATCTAATTTTAGTTTTTTTCCTGCATTTTCATCAAAAAATATCCGTTTTTTTGCTAAAAAACTAGTAAGGTTTGTTTTTCACCCAGAAGATTTTGATAGTTTTTGAATTGATTTTTTCTAGTTCTGATTTTTTTTCGAACCATTGTCGTCTGAATTTTGTGCTTCTGGCTCAGCAAGCGGCTGTTGCATAAATCTAACACAAATTCAAAAGTCTGTCTATCCAATTTTTCAACAATTTGTTGGACAACTTTGAGTGAGTGTAAAAATATCCGCTGGAGAAACATGATAAATAAATGCTGATGTCGTTAAAATAGAAAAGAATTTTTTTCCCAATCAATCAATCGAGTTAATTGAAAAAATAAGTATGCATTTGTCTTTCTCTAAAAACTGTTATTGCCTCTAGATCATCATGGTAACTGGTGACCACCCAATCACAGCCAAGGCCATAGCCCAGCAAGTGGGCATCATATCTCCAAATAAGGAAGTGGTGGAGGATGTGAACAAGGCAGCTGCATTTGTGGAGGAGGAAATGGTGGTGGACAACAATGTGAACAGAGACAGAGTGGCCAGCAATGCGGCAAAGAGGTAAATCAGTGTTTGTGTCAGAAGTTTTTCAATCTTAAGGTCAGGGTTCGAACCCTTTCGATGTCCATCTACTTTTTCACTTTTTATAGTTTTTGATTTTGTCCAAAACAAGGTCTCTGTAGTGATTTGGGAGAGCTCACAAAATCAATTTGATCGACCTAAAAAAAAGGTCATAATTTTTTTTTTGAAAATCCACCCTCCCTCGACCCCTCGAGAAAATCCTAGATCCGCCCCTGTTACCAACCCATTTTTTCTAAAGTTAAGGAGGCAGTTCGTACCAAAAAACACAATTTTTACGATATAATTGCTTAATATGTTGGCTATGGGGCTTTGGCAAAGGTCAAAAAATGTCCATATGCATGATGTACAAAATAAGCCGACAAAATTGTTTAAAAAAACCTATTCGAAAAATTCTTGCGCATGCTACTGACCATAATGTTAACCTGATAGCTCTTACTGCCATGCCTATGATTTTTTTTGCAAACAAATTAAGAAGATATGTTTATTCAGATCGCAGTATATTTTTTCAGAGTGAATGTTTTTTTTTTTGTTATATCAGTTTTTTGGAGTTAATTTCAAAAAGTCTTACCTTTCAGGCACGGCAAAGCGTGTGTGATCCACGGAAACGACTTGAAGGACTTGAGTGAAGACCAACTCGCGAATGTGCTCAAAAATCACGACGAAATCGTATTCGCAAGGTACACTGTTGCATTTTTTAAACTGCACTGAGAGCTATACATTAAACAGCAAGTGTATAACAGCTATCTTTTTGGAACTCAAACCTACAATTTGCCAGTTCTATCATCAAAACCGATACTTAACAATTTAGTTTTCAATCAGATTTCCAATTTTGTTCAATTGATTTGATATAGCTTGATAAAAATAATAAATCACAGCCCCCCTCCCCCCTCTTCATATAAGTAACCCCACTGGATTGGTTTAATTTCTTCAGTTTGTTTTTGATGACTGTAGGACCTCCCCCCAGCAGAAGTTGAACATAGTGGAGGGGTGTCAGAGAGCGGGAAAGATTGTGGCTGTGACAGGGGACGGAGTGAATGACTCACCCGCACTCAAAAAAGCAGACATTGGTTCGAAATCATTTTAATGTACATCATGTAATTTTGATCCTTAAATGATTTCCATTAAAAAAAACAGGTACGATCTATCAAGTTTAATCGTATATATTGCAGAATATTGTCGGCCTATCTGTCAATGTGTTTACCAAGAAACTTTGCGGTGTTAGGTGTTTCAATATGACCACCAATAATTGTTTCGAGTAAATGCTTGCTGAAAGTTTGGTCTGATAGAAAACAAACGTTTACTACATTTTGTTAGTCTTTTTTCGATAGGTCTTTCTGAGTATTCTAAGAACTTCCAAAAAATGAAAACTCTTCCTCCAAAATCCAGCAGAGTAGTTGCAGCTCATAAGCGCAACTTTTCAAACTAGACTTTGAAGAAATGAACTTCGACTAAATGAGTGCAACTGAATCCAGGTATCGCAATGGGCATCGCTGGCTCAGATGTGTCCAAACAAGCAGCCGACATGATCCTGCTGGACGACAACTTCGCTTCGATCGTCACTGGAGTGGAAGAAGGCCGCCTCATATTCGACAACCTCAAGAAGTCCATCGCATACACACTGTCCAGGAAAGACCAAACATCAGTTGAACTGTTTACGAAACAAATTCAAAAGTAAAAAGTCTAAGTGGTCGAGTAGTGTTCCCGTAAATGTTTCCTTAATGATTCGAGTTTTCGAAATTACCTGATTAAGTCGGTCGGCTACATAATCAGAAAACTTTATTAAAGATGAGAACTTACAAAGTTTGTACCAAACTCAAATTTAATTAAACTATACGTTAGAAATGCAGCGACTCATATCCTTCAAAAATTTCATCGCTCTCCGTTTTTTCAATCCCTTGTATACCATTTTTTCAAGGGAACAATGCGACAATTTTAACAAAAACTTAGAAAAAGATGCCAAATGCATAGTTTTTTTATTGGTTTGGAAGAACGTATCAGTTCTGTCACCTTAGAAAAAGTGCGACGGTTATTCTTAAAAAAACTTGCTTGAAAACTTTCAAGTTTGTTGAGAAAAACCGAAAAATTCGGAATACCCAAAGCTTAATACAAAATTGAAATACTAAAAAATTTTGAATTGTAAAATTTGAAATTTAAAATTTCAAAACTAATTTTTCTGAAAACCCAAATTAACTCAATTGATGGATATCTGTAGCAACATCCCCGAGATAGCCCCCTTCCTGTTCCACGTTGTCTTCTCCATCCCCCTCCCCCTCTCCACGGTGACTATTCTGTTCATTGATCTGGGCACTGACTTGTGGCCCTCAATTGCACTGGCATATGAGCCGGCTGAGAATGACATCATGAAAAGGAGGCCCAGGGATCCAAAGAGGGACAGACTGGTCAATGCCAGGATGATCAATCTAGTGTACGGCATGGTCGGTGAGTCATACTGAGTTCATTCACATGCAAAAGTTACCGTTTCCTCCTGCAGAAAAAGATGGGCATTTTGTGTTTAGAATTTTGGGTTTAAAAGGTATGGAGTTTGATGATCAAACACAATTGGAACTGGGTAATTAGTAATCACCATGTTCGCGACGGTTCAAAAAAATGAGACATCGTAAATATAAGTTTCATATTAAGAAAAGAGTTAAGGCGGCGAAATATATAGATTTAAGAAGATTTAAAGAAACATTTTTAAAAGAATATACTCTATATACCTTTAAGAAGCCAAAACATAAAATATACTATTAGTTTGCTTTTTCAATAATATTTCCAAATTAAATCTTGTTACGGTTTCAGCCGAGTTCAAAAAAATTCAAATGGCTGATTTGAAAAAAAAGTTGACCAAAATTTTCAAAAAAGGCCTGTCAAAAAATCCATGCACGCCTCTATATACTAAATGTATGAATGAGCATCTATCAAGAAGAAAGTACCTTTTTAATGACTTTGCCTCATTTGATGAACTGTACAACATTTCAGCAGCAAATTTCAAAAACGTGACGCTGAAAAAATTGGAAAAACGTCCGCGTACAAAACCGGAAGTTATTGGGAGAATTGGTAGACTTAACCCGCAGACTCTTTTTTTCCATTTGGGGGTTTTGCGATATCGTATTTCATGTAGTATAAAATCATCTTCCATGTGACTCAAGCAAACCATTTTCCAATTTACTTTTAAGCAGGGGGCACACCAGCGATGCTCCAAACTGAACGAAGCTGACCGTATCTATGCTCTTGTCATCATGGATAAATAGTCTTAATGATTTACCTGTAGGAATAATGCAGGCGGCGGGTGGCTTCTTCACCTACTTTGTGATCATGGGAGTGAATGGGTTCCACCCCAAGATACTGTTTGGGTTGAGGGAGGACTGGGACAACCAGGACATCAACGACTTACGCGACTCCAGAGGACAGATGTGGGTTAGTGCTCATGATTGTGGAGGGGGAGGGGGAGGGGGAGGGGTGATTGATTGTTACTGGTTTTCTTTAAAAAATGGCTTCTTCAGACATTGCAATTCACAAATTTTGTCACCGATCCAATCATTCAATGATATAACTTGTGAAATATAGTGAACTAGAGCCGGAGGAGTCTGATGATGATTGGAAAATTGTTTTTCCCAGAATTTTTTTGTTTCTAACTACTCAAAACTCCTCATAAAATTAATAGAATTGCTTTGTTGGCATGATTTTTTTAAATTTTCCTTCAACTCAGCGTTAAATTCCCTAAAATCCGATTGAAATTGCTACCCTAAAATCTGACCAATTTTGTTACATTCAAAATTCAAGGAGAATTTTTGTTCATGTAACCGGCAAATGCACTTTATTTATGGGTTCAAAGGTCAATTCGATGTTCGACATGGTTCTCTACGTGATCAAACGAGTTAAAAATACACACAACAAACAAACAAACAAACAAACAAACAAACATACACACACACACGCACACACACACACTTTTAGAAGAATTGAGGTTATAAAAAGAACGTTTTTTGATTGTTCAAGATTTTAACCATTCCAATTTTAGTCTTTTCCATCTTTTGGAACTTCTCTTTAGGCGTATGACCAGCGGAAGACCCTGGAGTACACGTGCAACACTGCCTTCTTCACGAGTATAGTGGTGGTACAGTGGAGTGACCTCATCATCCACAAGACCAGAATGAACTCGCTCTTCACACAGGCACGCACAGTCCATAAATGGAGATCTATATATCACATATGAACATAATTAAGTTCACGCCCGTATGAAAAAAAAATGTGAAAGATTTCCGGAGACAACTAAGAACCAATCATTTGTTCTAATGACGTTCTTGACGTTGCGTTATAATTTGTACCAAATTGATGTACTTGTCTCATTGTGAACCTGAAAACGATTTGTTTTGATTTATTAACTAACAATATCCAAAAACTATCAACAAAATTGATATAAAGTCTTTTTTCGGAATGTCTTTTTTCGAACAACGAAATTGTCCAATAAGTTTATCAGAAAAAGATGGAAGCTCTTATTTTAATATTCCTTTTAACGTAACTTAAACATGAATCCTTCTAACTTCAAAAACGCATCTTGAAAAATGTATAGATTATTCTTTTCACTCTTAAAGTTTTTTTTTACTAATCAATGAGGTCTCGATGACCATCTTTCATCGGAATACTATTTCCTCTGCCTTTAGCCGTTCTTTCTTCTTTTGTTGTAGGGTATCATGTCCAACCACCCCCTGTTGATCGGGATGGTATTCGAGACTTGTCTGTGCATCTTCCTCTCCTACTGTCCCGGACTACAGAGTGCCATCAAAACAGCCCCAATTCAGTTAGACATTATTCTCATCATTCTTTAATTCAGTTATCCTTATTACTGCCTAAGTTTTTTTAGTGCCGCAAAAATAAGTAAATTTTTAGTGACATACATTTTCAAAAAATACAAGAAAATCGAGCTTCCAAATCATAGATTCTAAACAATTTCAGTTTAAAGATCAAAAGTTATCAGCCAAACTTTTTCGTGGAACAGGAACGAAATGTTTTGGAAATTAAAACGAAAAACTTCCGTGGCTGAAAAATTAAATTTAAGAAAAATTTGGCCTTCTTGTCAAAAATCGTGTTAATTAGTTCCTTTTTTGATACTTTGATATTTTTTGATACTTCCCCAAAACTTCGTCTCTAGTAAGGAAATTCATCACATATAAAGGGGGGAAAATGTTAGTGAGTAAAATTTTAGAGTCCTGTAGCCAGTTCTGGTTTCTGCAATAACGGGGGGGAGCAGTTTGCCATAAAACAGCCACAAAGTTGAATACATTAGGTTGATTTGCTTGTTTTTGTTTAGTTTCTGGTATTGGTTCCCCAGTCTTCCCTTTGCGTACGTGATCTTCACTTTTGACGAAGTGAGACGATACCTGATCAGAAAGTATCCAGGCGGATGGGTCGAAAGAGAGACATACTTCTAGACGATTTAGCAAACTTGAGAACTCAATGGAACTAAACTGGAACTAAACTGGAACTAAACTGAAATGAAGATTAAGAATGGTTGAAGATTTTGACGGCAGTGACTTAATCAGTTTGCTTTACAGACTAAAATACAAATTTGAACATCTTTTAAATTGACCAAAGACAGCATAGACTTCAAGAATACTTGAAACTTTTATACCCACAACTTAACTGCTGAATTTTTGGAACACTTATCTGAAAACGGGTTTTCAACAGCAAACGATGTCCGGGTTGGTTGATTGAGCAAATGTGGTTATCAGTGTGTCAGTTTGATAAAATGGTGTCGCACAAGTGCCTAATGCAATATCCATGAATATAACGTAACAAAACCACACCCTTGAAACTCATAATTGAAAGTAAAAAAACTCATTTTATCTGAGCAGCAAAAAAATTAGTGGCAATCGACCGATCAAGCTCGAACGGTCCAATCATCAATGAGAAAAGTACCAACAACCCGCTCTCTGCCTCTATAACCACCGCTGCCCCCAAAAAATTAAAGCTTAAAGCTGCTGTCATACGTTAATGTATAATTAGTAGCAAAAAGTTCGGACAGACAAAATTAATTAAAAAGAGCAATTGACCTATTTTGGAAAAATTTTGCATGCAAAATCTAATTTTTCAGTTTGATTTTGTGTCTCAAGGTTGTATGAAAAAAGAAATTGCATGCAAAAATCTGTCAAAATGGTACGATTGCTCTTTTTAATTAATTCTGTCTGTCCGAACTTTTTGCAATTCTCTATATGAATACAGTATTTTCTATGATCCGAACGGATTGCTAAACCGAATAAAGAATGAACTCATGTGTACACAAGCAACTGAATGGTAACTGTTAGTTCTATAGTCTGACGGCCATTGCTCTCAGCTATGAGTATCAGCTCAACCAAGGTCACAAGACGAGTATAAGTGCCATACAAACTTAAATAAATATTACGTTATAGGTTTTGCCAATCCGGCCGGATGACAGCTGCAAAACGCAATTGAAAACACAGTTTAAGGCTGTCAGTTGCACTTCAAAAAAAAAGGTTTGAAGAAAAAAAAATATAATTTTTGTAGTTCAATTGCGACAGAAAGAAGTTGAAAATCAACAATAGGGAATTCAATTTCAACGAATAGCTAGTAGGAAAAGTGAAGTTCAATTTCAAAACATGACATTCACATATAACAAAGACGTTTTTTAACTACACAACTGTATCAGAGCAAGAAAATCATAGAAACAAGGTTGTTCGACTCCAATTGGTTCTATATCCTTTGCATTATAACAAGGAGGATTAAATGTGAGAACGATGTTCTACCAGAATGACCAATTGGCTGCTTTGCTTTTTACACCATTGCTTTTTCCTTCGATTTTTTTGCTCCAAACTGTCATTATATAATCAGACAAAAACGGAAACTTGCAAACAGAGTCTCTCACTTGCTTGCGTTTGCAGAAAATGAAGCAATCTGCCTATTTTGACCAAAAAATCTAATCATACAAATTTCATTCAGTAAAATATTCTTGTCATACGAGTCCTGAATAACAAACTTGCGAAAATTGTTTTCCGTAAATCTGGTTATGACAAAAAAAATTATGTTTTTACTTTTCGAAAACAATAACCGCGGATTTTCTATTTTCATTCGTGTTTGCTAAGTCTTTCTGTTTCGTTATTTTTTTGCCTTGTTAATTTTGTTGTTTTGTTTGTCATCTCTTTTGCATATATCAATCACTAATAGGACCTTTTGATAGGGATTCGAAATTGGTGATACCAAATCGACCACATTGAGCTTTCAAGTCTGTTTTGGTATCAACGCCTCCGGGACTTTCCCACGTTCTTGAAAATCCACTGATTTTTGTTGAATCCCATTCCATGGTTGAAATTTTGATGTTCAACTTGTTACCCTCTTTATTTTCTGGGGGCGGGGGGTAACAGTAATATTTTTTTCGTTTTTTCGTCTTTCGTTTCTATCGCATTGATTACGACTGGGTTTCCGAACGCTCCGGCAACCAACGGCCGATTGTCGGTTTCGCAGTGATTTTCATGTTGCTTCTATCAAAGTTTTTGATTTCTGCAGCGGTGGATTTTTAATGCCCATTGGTTTAAGTGACTGTGCTGTATTTTCTAACGCGATGACCAGTCGTCACTTCACGAAATAAATGTTTCTGACCCAGAGTTGTTGTCGCGAACTTACCAAGAGCTATTCGATACCGTCATTTCCTGTCATAAGTGCATGCCTCTTGCTGGTGTCGTTGAGGCAAGTTTACCCCCAGTCCTTTTCTCAGTGGGAATTTTGGCTTTTCTCTTTTGGCCCTTGTCGATCAAGGGAGGTTTTCTTACAATATCTAGAAAGGTTTACGCAAATGAAGGTTATCTTGCAAGATATTGCAAGATCTTGCGAGATGGAAGTTATCCTGCTAGAATCGTGAAAGCGGAAGCTAGACAACCAATCCAAAAAATCTGTCTTAAACCCAAATATTTATAAGATTTGTTTTGACTTGATGCAAACTGATTAAAAAATGAGAACGTGATTTTTTTCGAGTTGACCTTTAGAAAAGTGATAGATTTTTTCTAAATATTATTTGCTTAAATCGCCAAAAAAATTTGCGAAGAGCGAGCTATCAAGGAATTTCATTTTATTTTGCTTGGTCTCAGACTCAGAAACAAAAACTCAAAAAAATTATGACTTTTATTCTTTTTTTCAATGGAAAAAAATTAACCATTTCTCTTCATTTTTTACAGGAGATGGTACTCCAGCAGCTTAAATTGTTAATCTCAATCAACGGCATTTCAAAATTTCTTAAAATTGTACATTGTTTAAATCATCTAACGGATAATCCTGCACATTAACTTTTCTCAGTTAGCAGAGGATTTAAAAAAAAGAGTTTTGAAAAAGTTAACAATATAAATTGTTTGTTATACGTTTTTTTTTGCTAAAATTTGCAAGGTTTTTATGCTCAGGTCGAGAAAAAATGAGTCATTAGCAACCAAAAACATCGATCATTATGATGTATTATGTGGCTAGGTTGCGGCTCTAGATTGGGTTAGTTCTGTTAAATGCTTTTAAAAAATCTGCATCCGATTGACATCACTACTATCGTCAATTCTCTCAACAAATAAATTTGAGACAACTAATTAACAAAAAAATATTGAAAAAGAAATTCTGGGAAAATACTGATTTAAAAACAACCTTATATTCATCTTTTGCCTTTAGTATTTTTTTTATGATTTCAGCTATATGCGATTCTAGTTTAACAGGTGTGTTACTTTTACCAAGTTTCAGGGTCGTAACCTACATTCTAGCACCTGTATCGTCTTTGCAGCTACGCTTATTGATCTATGATCATCCAGTAGTTCAACAAAAATTAGGTAGTTTGCATGCAAAAAACTTGTTTTTTTTTGGGCTGAACTTTTTTTATTTTTTTCTGGGCACACCATTGTTTGCGATACAGCCTTGGATAAGACTTGAGGCAATATCTGCAAAGATGTTTGATGCAAACTTTGCAGTAAAAACCTTGGATAATTTGACAATTACCACTAATTATTACGCATTTTTGATCAATTCATCCCGAAGGGGCCTGCAAAATGAAATTGAACCTTTTAATTAGGTTCAGCATATGTTTCCATGTGGAATGAAAGCGCTTTGCTTAACGTGGAATTTGATTGTTAATCTTTTTTCGGCGCAGTGGTGATATTTTTGTAGCTTTTGTACAACCGACCAAGTTCTTGATCTTCTGCTTGCATATAAAACAATGAAAAAAGCTTGATGATCTGTGATGACAAAAAAAATTTTCCCGCAGAAAAACTTTTTTGAAGTCTGCTATAGCCTTTACCACCCCTAAGAGCTCGAGTTTTCTTAATATGTAACTTTCTTCCGGCTGATTTAAAAACCGTAAGGCGTATGCTATGCGATTGCAACCCAGCATCCTTCGGTGAATTGTTTTAATGCTGCCCTGTTCGTTGTCGCTACGCAGACTATGAGGGTTTCAAAATTTTGATTAAAATATTGATTTCCTGTTAATTCAGAATCTAGCTTTAATGCTTGTTTGAGGGCGATCGTTTGTTTTGTTTCCAATTCTTTTTCGTTTTATTTATTTTCATCCGTATTTTTGAGGAGTGGTTTAAGTGCTGATGCTGTTCGTTCTGAATTTGGGTAAACCATATAAGGTGATGTATGGATCCCATGAAGCTTTTTGAGTGGCTTGATTGTTTAAGGCGGCTTAATTTTTTTATGGTTTCTGTTTTGCGAAATAGCGACCTGGTCCACCGAGCATATACTTTTTTTCTAATCAAGCCATATTGAAAGAAAAATCACATTGAGATATATAGGTTCTTCAAACAATGAGAAAGTTAGAACTTCTTCGTCTAAATTCCTTATCGTTGTTTTTAGTGTTTCCTCGTGTAGTTCTTTTTAAACCTTTTGTTTTCATCCGTATGTATTTTAATCATGCATATGTGTTTTTGCAGATTGTAGGTATTAGACTGTGGAATTCTGCCAGCATGTTTGTTAATCCTTCGAATCTTTGCTGAAACTGATATGCTCCGGTCAAATTGCTTTCTATGAGGCGGAAATTAAACCGGCCTCTCGCTTTAATAACCAAAGTGATCTGTAAAAAAACTTATAACATTGACCAAGTTTTGAGAACGAAGTCTGTTCTTTGTCATGTTTTGATGATCTGAGCGTTTTTGTTGAGCATTAATGAAAATTCGGCATCTCAACCATCTTTTAAAAAAAATAAAATCTTGATTTTTTTGAATATAGAACCAAATTGACCGTACTGACTATTTTTAAAATCTTGTAACGATGGGGCTGATAAATTTATCATCTGAACTTTTATCTATTCTGATAATAGGTTTCTGGTCTATCAGTTTTTTTTTGTTCTTTTTGGACACATTCGTCTAATCAAGTCGGTATTAATTTTTTAAAAATTGCTTTCTCATTTGACATTTTTAGGAAATGCTTTCTCATACAATGACTCTCTGCTTTTCTGTTGAAAATTTTCTGTTGAAAGTTATCTTTGATCCATGGTTGTTTCCATGGTTTTGATCTCCTGGACGTTGGACACTCGGTTTTGTTTTAGGGCTATTTCTCCCACTCACTTGATTACCATTTGTGGCAAGGAAATTTTTTCAAATAATTTTTTTGTTTTCGGTTCTTCAGCAGAAAAAATCGAGCTGATTGAATTTTCAACGCACCGGATTTTACCCGCAATAATCAGTCTTCAATTTGGAATAATCTTTTTGGCGTTATTTTATGCCAGATTTCTTGACGCATTCTCCGGTGGTCTATATATGAATGTTGCTGAGCTTTATTTGACTTCATCCATTGTTCAGTTTTCTCTTTCAAAAAAGAGATTGCGCTCCCCAAAATAGCGATGGAAACTTGATTTTCTTCTCTTGTTTTTAACACTACTAGGTGATTGTTTAAATCCTCTTCGTGAAAAAATGTCGATGTCTTGATTTAAAAGCCTCTGCGTTTGCCATCACTGCGGAATTATCACGTGACAAATCCTCCCGAGCACTTGTGAATGTAATTTCCACTTATGCAGCAGGATCAGTTTCATCTGATTTGCAGTTTTTTTTCCTTTTTCCAGTTTTGTTAATTTGTGTTCCTGTTTATAATGAGCTTTTATTAACTTGAATATCAATTTTTACGGCCTCTCAGATGTGCTGGTCATCGCTGAATTTTTCAGTTGATTAAAGTGTTCTCCGTCCGCGCAGCTGAAATAAAGCTCTTGAGACTCTGATTAAGGCTCTTGTTTGATTAATGTAGAGAAAAATGATGCTGCGAAATGGTTTGTTTCCATTCTTCCCTTAGTTTTATTTGGCTCAATTATTTTTACACTCTGATCGCATATTCGTATGCATCAATCATGTGGCGATCTCGTTTTTGCCATAATTTCTTCTTCTTCTTTCTGCTTTCCTGTGAACATGTCCCTGACCTATTCTTCTTCAAATCTTTTCAATCTGAGCTTGACAGTAACTCGAATAAATCCACGTGGAACTGTTCTAAAGATTCTGTTTTCTTTTGTTTGCGACAGATGAAGTTATATCTCTCTTTCAAAAGATTTCATTTGTTGACATTGATGCTAAACGCAAGTTCAGGCCGAGCTTTTTGTTGTAGTTGACGTGGGCGCTGCGCGCATAGGCACATTAATATGTAACATGGTAACTTGGCATCTGCTTTAATCCAAATGGCTCCTTTACACATCACTCCTTTTCCACTGCTTTTATGGTTTAACTTTCCCAACATACTTTCTTTTCCTGGTTTCGTAAGTTCAGATTCCTCCTCTGTACCTCAGTTTTGCCTAAGATTTCCTTGTTATTTATGGTTTATGGTTTTGTTGGTTCTATTTCTTCAGTTCAATCTACATATCTTTTTATTGTTTTTTTTCGAAAACAATAACTAAAAGAAAACTCTTTTGTTGCGTGAAAAAAGACATAGAAGGGGTATTTGAAGGTTTTTGTCAAAGGTAACATTTCATAGTTCACTCAGAACTATGAGAAAAAACCTGAAGTTTCGGTTTTATTACTCAAGAAAATTTTGAAAGCTTCAAAATAGCTTGTCATAAAATTTCGTTACGGCAAAAATAAATGATAAAATTTTTTTCATACACCTTCTGTAGGGCATTGTCTGAGAAGTCTGAGAGTCGCTTTTGTTGCTAGGAATTGTTCAGTTGTTTTTATATTGTGTGCGTGTTTTGTGATTGCAGGACAACCAAACGCGGGTATCGAGGAAATTAGCAAAGTCATAACAGCAGGCAAATGAGCTTCCTGGCTCTCACGCTTATTCTTTGTTGTTATTTAAACCAAGATGAAATAAAAATGACTTTGGAATGGAAACGTGTGTTTCTTTTGAAATTAATATGTTGAAATTGAACTTCTTTTTTAAAAAAAAAGTGTTTGATGAATTTGAATTTCCATTAGTGAATGATTTGAAAATTAAATGTTAAAAAAATGGTTTAGCAGAGAAATACTAATCGTAGGAACTACCGAGTAATTTTTTTCCGTCAAAAGATGTGATGTGAAAGCATTTACATAACATTTGAGAGTTCAAGTTTGTTTGAAATAATGTTTTGTTTCATTTACCTAGTTAGAAAAAAAGTCATTTAATAAAGATAAAGATAATGGGATAAAATGCGGTTTTTTAGAGAAAAGGTTGCCCATTTAAGTTTTGTAGCATATTCCGTAAACTGCGTTGAAAGCTTCATGATGCGCTACTCTGATATGCAAATTTCTCTAGTATTTCGAAATGAGTCCAAATTTGCTCAGCAAAATCTTGGCAATTGCAATTGACTAGATCATATTCATCGTTAACAATTCTGCTTTCCCATAACATCTCGAAGAAGTCAGAAACTTTGACAGAAGAAAACTTGAGGGACATTGTTTTCATGAGATCTATTCCAGAGAGTCCCTTTTTCCGATTAATGCCTCGATACCTGTAAGCCACATTTTCCCATTTTTTGGCTCTCTGAATTGTAATGGTGTCATCAACCTTCTCAATTGACCACCACCAACCAGAAGTTTCAAACACAACTATAGCGTGATAGAAAATCACTTTCGTAAGTTGGATTGCAGATCCGAGCTAGAATCTTTACTTGTTATGGGCAAGGAAAGTGGTTAAGTTCAGTTTGAGACAGTGAGTAAAAAGTAACCTTGAGTAAAAACGATGAGGAAAACTTTTATATTTTTGAGAGATAGCAGTTGAAGCGAATACAAAATCGATCTTTGTTTTCAAAAGGGTTGATCTGAAAAAAAATATATCCAAATTTTGAAGTAAGAATCTTTTTTCTATTTACAATATTAAATCACAAGTACAAAAAAAGTTGGTAAAAACCTGACACAGAGCGTGCTGAAATGTAGTAGTTGTATATTCCGTGAGAAGCATTGAATTATTCTGTGCAATGATAAGCTGATATTTTTATCTTGAGCTATTTTCTATTTGTTCGAAATACTTCCAAATTTGCTTAGCAAAATGTTGGCAATTGCAATTGACTAGATCGTATTCATCGTTCGCAAATCTATTATCCCACAACATTTTGAAGAAGTTAGAAACTCTAACTGAAGAAGCTTTGAGCGACATTGTTTTCTTGATATCTATTCCAGAGAGTCCCTGTGTCCGATCAGCGCCTCGATATTTGTAGACCACACTTTTCTGCGTTTTGCCTCTTTGAATTGTGATCGTGTCATCAACCTTCTCAATTGACCAACACCAGTCAAAAGTCTCAAACACAACTATAGCATGATATAAAATTGCTTTGGTAAGTTGAATTGGGGTAAGCGGTTTTTTCCAGATTGATACACTGATGATGCGCTCGTCCTTTACTATATCAATTAGGGAGTTGCACACGTTTGAATAGTAAGTTCCTTCCTTTGGATTTTTATCGCAGTCTGGCACCAAATAAAACTGATACTTCCAATTACCACCAAAAATCTTTTTCTGACTTTCAGCCATAAAGAAGATAAATTCAATTAGATTTGGCAATAAAAATGGCAATAAAAAATTCAAATTTTCCAAAGCTGGCGAGTTGGTTCCAAGACAGCGCGCAACAAGTCAAAACCCCAAGCGTTGCGACTGAAGTTTAAAGTAGAAAAGTGAGAATTGCCGTTTCAAAGTTAAGGAAAACTGCCAACTATCATTTGGAAGTCAATGTTTCTGGTTAGAAATTGATAAAAAGTGATTTTAAAAAAAATTAATTTAATTTCCATCCCCTCATCATAATTAATTAACTAAGAAGACGATATAAATTAACCAGACAAAAACAGAACCCAATTATTTAAAATTGGTTTTCCTACAAAGAAAAAATTGAGAAAAAACTATGGTTCATTTTTGGCTTCATTTGGTCAATCAAGAATCACTCCAAACCTAGGGGGTGATTTTTTGAGCAAATTATGTCAAAAAAAGCTGATTATTTAGAACAATGAAGTTAAAGGAGATTATAATTTCGAAAAAAAATTCGCTTATAATATTTATAATTTTTTTTTTTCAAATCAAAATTGGTGTCTTACATGTTAAAAACTACTTGATTAATTGTAAATTTGAAATATAATCATAAATACCAAACTTGGGAGATAAAACAATTGCTAAAACTCATTGATCTAGTAGAGGCCTGTTTTCACACAATTTGTTTAACAAAAAACCCGGCAGTAATTTTGACGTAATTCTTGATTGAACAAGAGGATCCGAAAATGACTGACTTTTATGGTGAAAATCTGGGTCTGGGATATTAATTTAGCTGAAATTCGAATCAAAAGTTTTCCTCATCAACTTTTTTCAGTTATCAAACTGATCTATCAATTCTTATCAAAAATCAATTTTGTTCGAAAAGTTCACCCTCCACACAAGGAAAATTGCTTGTCATTTAGGTCAATACATGGAAAATGCACTTCTTACTTGTCCATAAATGTGGCCTTTGGAAAGCATGCTGATCATACAAGCTTCAAATTAAAATCAACTTCAACATCATTTTTGAGCTCAGACAACCACTCCAAACTTGTTGTCGATAAAATAGTTCAGACTCCATTTCTTGCACCAAAAAGCCAAACAATACAATAAGAGTTTTATGTGCAGCCAAAAATATTACTTTTTTATATGCTGGGACAAGTTAAGATTTTTCAAAAAAAAACAAGTCATAATTCGCAACTGCCACTTTTCATCAACCTGAAGACTTTTCTGACTGTATTTTTTTTGTTTTGTGAAATTTTTTCTGGCGAATCTTCAAATGCTGTCTACCTCTGCGATTTTTGCCACCTCTGCTAGGTTTTTGTCTTTTGTGGGTAAAAGCCTTACACAGTGTTACAGTGTTTTTTCGAACAAAAAAATTACAGTCAAACTTGAATTTTTTTTTTGACATGCTTGTCATATGATTATTTGAGACATGGCAAAATGCTAACAATACACTTTTTATCATAGCGTTTTGTTACAGTTTTCTGTAAATTTGGATTTGTATGAAAATGTATAATAAGCACTGTTCCATATATGAAAAAGTATGGCAAGCTTTTTCGTCAACTTAAGTCTGCACTGTGAAAAGTGAAAAAATTTGAACGTTGAAACGCCTTATTGTTCTGAATTTCGAAGGAAAGTAACGGACAGAATAATTAGGCTCGGGTGGGTTTTTTTTCCTCAAACAAATTTCGACTTTTTAACTAGCCATTTTTGACGGAGTTTTGTATATCATGCGAAAGCTATTGTTGTCTTGAGCTTAAAATTTTAAAAGATACTTCACCTGTGATCATATTTAATAAAGTTATGGGGGTTTATATGTCATAATTGATATGTAAATAGGAGCGAAATTTATCACTTTGTACTTAATATGGTGTGTGGTGGGATTTTATTAACAAAAAAATCTCAAAAAAATATAATATATATTTTTTACATTTTAACTTTTCAAGTTATTACTGCTCCATAAGTTTCAAAAGTCTCTCGGAACATTCAGGGTTTCGCCCTGATACGAGCCGTCTTGTTAGAAGCTTCAATTCAATTTGAAATAATTTAGTTGAAACGCTTTATTAGCACACAATATGTCGCGCTTTTTTATCCCAAATTGGCTAATATGAGAATTTTCAATCCCCCATTATTTTATCTTAAATAGCCACAGATAAAATATCTTTTTAAAATTGAGCTCAAGGCATCAGTTTTTTTTCATATCTTTAAAAAACGCAGTCAAAAAAGCAAATTGAAAAATCTAATTTTGATTGCAGAAAAACCAACTTTTAGCAAAACTATCAGTTTCTTATAAAGTCGGAATGCAAATTTTGAATAAACTACTTTGAAGAAAATGAGCGGTAAAAGAGATCTGGAATCTTCTTCAATCTTATAAAACGAAATAGTACAGAAATTCTGAAGTGAAACTTGAAACGGCAAATACAAAATAACTGTTTATTACAGTAAATAGTCAAAAT